>NC_061817.1:7127651-7186835 GCF_021462225.1 Girardinichthys multiradiatus | reverse complement strand
GAAAAACACATCCTTACCTGCTGTTGTAGTAGCAACTGCTGCAGAATGTCTGCTGTATAGGACACCTGTTCAAGAGGAGGAGGACAACTTAAGAATATCATTGGCAATCATAAGAACTTTATTTGAAAAGGGTAATAATACCTGTTGTTTGGTGCTAGCTGATCTGGCCTTCGCTTGGTTTTGCTGAGGACCTGCAAAAAATAGTACAAACATGAGTTAATAATCACTCAGAGGTCTAAATAATCAATATACGAAGAGTCTTAACAACAATGCCTTAGAAAAGTTCTCAACCCCTGTACTGTTTTTCATCTTTGTCACATTACGACGACACAATTCATGTATTTATTTGGATTTTATGAGATAGACCAACACAAAGTAACACATGTTTGTGAAGTGGAAAGAAAATGAGACATGGTCTGTGAAATATACACTACCGGTGAAAAGTTTTAGAACGCTTTTCTCTCATGACTATTTACATTGTAGATTCTCAGCAAAGACAACAAACCCGTGAATGAACACACACATGGGATTATGTAGTAAACAAAAAGTGTGAAATAACTCTAGACATTTTTATATTTTAGTTTTTACAAAATAGCTGCCCTTTGCTTCGATTACTGCTTTGCTCTCTTAGCGTTCTCTCCTGAGCTTCATGAGGAGGTCACCTGAAATGGTCTAGAAAGAACTTCCCAGACGTTCATTGAGAGCCAGAGGTTAATATTTTAGTCATTAGAGCAAAGGGCAGCTACTTTAAGGATTCTAAAATATAACTTCATAAATATAATTTTAAGTTATTTTACAATTTTTGGTTTGCTACATAATTGTATATGTGCTGTTTTGATGCCTTCATTGAGAATCTACGTACAATGTAAATGGTCATAAACCTAAAGAAAACCATTAAATGAGAAAGACATTCTAAAACCTTTGACCAGTTGGGTAGTTGACTAGTTGACCCTAGTCTCAGGTCTTTTCAGGCCTCTTAAAGGTCTTCCAGGATTTCTCTGCATTTACCTCCAACCATCTTCAAATCAACTTTGACTAGCATTCCTTTACCTGCTGAACACACAACAGCAGATTTTTTAATTAGATTAGATTACACAGGTTGCTCTGGATCTGGATTTTTCTAGGAGAAAAAGAGTAAAGGTAGCTGAATACAATTGCATGCCACACTTCTCACCTTTTTTGGAAAAAATAACCCACATATCCTTTCCCTTGCAGTTCAGCATTATAAACTACTGTGTTGATCTATCACATAAAATCCCTGTAAAATACATTGAACTTTGTAGCTGTTTTATGATAAAATGTGCTAAGTGCTGCAATTACCTACACAAAACTGTGCCAGGAAGTACAGCAGCAAAAGGGCCCGGTAAGGTTGGCTTTGGCAAAGTTTTGCCTGAAGCAGGCTCCCTCGACCCATCGGATCTCTGGCTTGACGTTAATTGGCTAAACTCGGACTGAGGCTGAGAATGACTATTTCTAGCAGCGGAACCTACCAAAGGACTAGCAACCTGAGGGGGACAATCTGGGCATGAAACGAACTGAGAGTTTGATGCGGTGGAGGGGCTGCTGAGAATGAGGTTAAGGTGTTGGGAAAGGGATAATAAGCAGTAGGTGTATACGTGTTAACAGTTGAAGGTGACTGAAATGAGGAAGAATGAATGTTATCTGTATGGGAGGAAGGCACCGGGAGGAAAAGAATCGAGTAGGATTTGTTCTGATGATTAGTATTTATTTCATTTTATTTTAATGAGTTAATGAAAGACAGATGAGGTAAATACCTGCATTTGGCTTCCCCTCTCTGATTGGGGTGGAATGAGCAGCAGGGCTGTAACAGGAAAAGCTTTATTGCACATAAAGGGTGGAACGATTTGATCTGATGTAGTTGGAAAATAAGATCTTACCTAGTGTCTCCGACAGATGGGAAAGTTTCCTCTCTGTCTCTGAAAGTTTGTGTCTTGTCTTGGTACTGAAAACAGGATTGTTGTAATGTTCAATACTAAGAATCACAATCTCTCAGGTCAGCCAGTGTTCCTCTCAGGTTGAGTGTAATACCTGACAACCGACTCTATCTGTAGAGAGTCCTTCTGCTTGGAAGCTTTTGCCCTCCAGACAGAGCCTCTTCCTGCTCAGCGCCCCATCCAACCAGTCATGCTGCTCCTCCTCATCTTTCCTCTTGTCTTTAGAAACCTCAGATCTGCTCTGATTGGAGTTCGGAGCAGTCTCCTGTCATTTTTTGCAATAGATGTGCTTGACTTTCGGTTAACAAAGACTTTCTCACGAGAACAGGAGAGGAGGGGGCTTTTGGAGATGCCGCTGAACTTTTCATTGCTTTGGAACCTTTTCTAAATAGTCAAAACTCGTCATTTGTTGTCAAACCATATTCCTTCTGCTGAGCCTCGGTACCGGCTGTGTCGTGGTGCTGGGATGTGGTTTCTTCTCTGGGGTCGAGTCTTGACATCCTCTGTAGAAAATCTAACCATACAAAGAAAAGACGAAAAACATATTGTTAACATAAAATCAGGGGCACCTCATGGGACGTTTCCAAAGATGGAGCGACTTAGAAAATTTGACAAATTTTACACAAGGTCATCATAAAATTATGGAAGAATCTTTACTGACCAAGCTATCTGGATGGATGATAGATCGATAGATAGGATAGATAGATAGATGATATGATAGATAGATAGATAGATAGATAGATAGATAGATAGATAGATAGATAGATAGATAGTATAGATAGACTAGATAGATAGATAGATAGATAGATAGATAGATAGATAGATAGATAGATAGATAGATAGAATAAATAAATAAATCTTGAAATGAATTAAATAAAATAAGATGAAAATTTCTTTTAACATAATTATTAGTTTTATTTCATGGGGATATTTATTTCTTTCATGGAATATTTATTAATAATTTATCAATAGCAGTATTTATTTATTTAATTTTGAAGATGAAACGGCTCTCCACAGAAGCTTGCCCTATCTTAAATTTCTAAGAAAAAAAGATGCATAGAAGACTGTCTGGCCACGAGGGGGCAGCACCTTTATAAGGCTGGGGATTGCTGCCCCTAAGGCCCCCTAGGTGGTGCCACTTTATGAATTCTGACAAAAAAAAAAACAAACATGAAGGCGGAGACACCTGACAGACTGTCTGCGGGACTGGCGCCCCTCGGGGGTGGACAACATTGTGGGCTGGTAGGACCCAAATGTGACGTCATCTTCCACAAATGGATCTGATGAACAGAAACATGGTTAGGATCTTTAATATTTCATAACAGCAACTGCTTCCAATATTCAACAACAAAATTTGAATGTTTTTCCCACCTTTCAGACTATAGAGTTTTTTTTCCTGCGGTAGCTTTTCGTCCCTCCTCTCACCTGTGGGTGGTCGCTCCAGGGCTTGGGCTGAGGTCTCCAGAATATCTTGGATTCTTGGTACGTGGTCTCTGAGGGGCATCGCTCCTGGAAATATAAAGAAGAAGAGATAGCAAATAATGTTAGGAATCAAATTCAGTCAGCCAAGTAAAAGAAATTGGAAAGACTGGTAGTGTGTTGGGAAAACATTGTCTTAGTTAGCTCTGAGCTGCACAACAAAGCCCAAGGCTCATAGTAATTATTTATCATGTGAGCACTATAAATAAGGAGAACACAAACAGTAAGACAAAAGCGAAAACTAAGCTGTTCCTACTCCTTGGAAGACCAAAGTGGAGCCTCTTTTTCTTGGCATCATTTTGGCGTCTCTTAAATCCAAGCGCGTCAAGCAGGTCATCCTTGTCATCCCTTTTAGACGTCTTTGCTGATGAAGAGACAGAAACATTACGAGCTTCACTCAGAGTTCGCTAGATAGCTGAGAAACGAAATCCTTGAGTGTGCAGCTCACTCATTTGGCTCTTGAGGACAGAAGATGCTGATGCAGACGGCACAGATTTGTCAGACTTGCTCTGCTGGGGTTTAGGTTTGGGCCTGGTTTCATCTGGAAGCAGGTCATCAAGCAAACACCAGGAGGTTCGTCTGGATCTGCAGGTGTAAGAAGACTTTAATAATGAATCGTGTTTGTGCACATCAAAGTGAAAAGCAGTAAATGAGATACAGAGACCTAGAACCTTCTTGTTTCACAAATCAAGAAAGATGCAGATTTTGTTTTTATAGATCAAAAACCTGAATACATTTAAGTATCCAGACAGAGACCTCTGGTAGATTCTGTTGAGGTTGCACATACATTCTCTTTAGGTCTGAGAACATCAAAACAAACTTATTCTAAAATCAAGAATACTACTATTAACGCCTAAATGGACCTTTCACTTAAAACAAATTAAACTAAAAATAAGCAAATTGAGCAAAAACAAGAAACCGGGATGAATTCCTTAAAAAGGTATTCAATTCAAAAATACTTTATTAATCCCAAAGGGAAATTAAATGTTGTGATAGCTCATATTATGAAGGTTTCCTCAAAGAAAGAAAGAAAGAAAGAAAGAAAGAAAGAAAGAAAAAGAAAGAAAGAAAAAAGAAAGAAAGAAAGACCCTTCTTTGATTGCCTTTACTACCCGTAAAGCTGGGTAAGGGGAACATAATAATGAGAACAATGTTTTATGGAAGAACATGCTGCTTTGAATTACCTGCTCCCTCAAGATTTGGATTACTTTCCAACACAGCAGAGTCTTTGATTGGCTCTTCATTACCAACTGACTTTGTTTGTATGGGAAGCTTTTTCTTTGATGGAAATGAGTCAGCCTCCATATCATCCATACCCTGAGAAAGGAGAGTAAAGTTTACACAACGTATGGTACAAGAGGGGTACTTTTAGTTTCTGCTTTTGCTCATTTTCACTAATTTACTTTCAGGTTCTTCAGCACGTCGCTGGGATCAGCCTCATAGACATCCAAGACCTTAAACAAGATAATAAATATTCATAACGTACGGACAAGAAAAAAATGTATCCTCTGTCTTACACGTGCTCTCTTTTACCTCAAAGTCCAAATCGTCCCTCCTAACTTCCTCCGCCACACTACTGAACATGTTATTAGTGGGAGATGAGCTGGGAAAACAACAAAAAGAAACCCATGAAGACGAGTAGTCATTCATTACATTTAAGTATGAAGGAGGACTTGTTGGATTCCTTCAGCTTACGCATTTAGCCGTCCCACACGAGCCCCTTTTGATCGCACCGGTTGCTCTGATGGGACATTCATTCAAATAAATTATTATGACACACTTCAATACAGTCAATGCAATTACTGAGGTAATAATATGATTGATGTCAATATCGGTAAACAACACTTACTTGTATCACCAAATAAGCTGTCAAGTATGTCGTCATCTCCAGACAGGCCTTAGAGAACCAGAGCAAATAGACATTTAATTGGATACTGACACTGTACAGCATCCACCTAAATTTATTGACACCACTGATATGCTTTTAATTAAAAATCTTTTGAGGCAGCATCATCTCACACTGAAATAGATTCAGGAAAACAGGTAGTCACACATCAGTAATAAGTTTTTACACTCTGATCAACTTTTCAAAAGTTTTAAAAGCGCTAAGCCAATAACTGGGCCACCAATGATTTTTATGTGTGTGTGGGAGGGTGGGAGTGTACTATAAAGACAAGCATTAAAACATCACTGTCTGAACTTACTCTGGGAGGCTTTACTCGTCGGTTTTGTAGGCTGCAAAATAAATACCGAGAAAAATGTCGTGGTTAAATATTTTATTTACACTAACATGCATGGTAATCATTCATATATTTCCTAAACAATGGAAAAGTATACACAGCCGGTCAAAGGTTTTGCATGGTCCTAACGCCTTTCTCATTTAATGGTTTTCTTTGTTTATGAATATTTACAATGTATGTTGATTCTTACTGAAGGTATCAAAACTGCGAATGAACACGTATTAAATTATGTAGCGCACAAATAATTGTAAAATAACTTAAATATGTTTTATATTTTAGATTCCTTAAAGTAGCCGCCCTTTGCTGTGATGACTAAAATATTAACCTTTGGCCGTCTCTCAATGAACGTCTGGGAAGTTCTTTCTAGACCATTTCAGGTGACCTCCTCATGAAGCTCAGGAGAGAACGCTAAGAGAGCAAAGCAGTAATCAAAGCAAAGGGCAGCTATTTTGTAAAAACTAAAATATAAAAATATTCAGTTATTTTATACTTTTTGTTTACTACATAATTCCAAATGTGTTCATTCATAGTTTTGTTGCCTTTGGTGAGAATCTACCATGTAAATAGTCATGAAAATAAAGAGACTCATTATGTGAGAAAGTGTGTCTAAAACTTTTGACCAGTAGTGTTTTTAAAACAAAAAAATTTCGGAAGAAATTTAGACGGGGCCTGCCTCTTGGTGCGTGCTTCTCGGACCACAAAGTTTCTCTGGCCGTTAGGATTGTTTCGCATCAGGTTTGAGGGTGGAAGGCAAATACATCCACCTAGACCTGGTCTTGTTTCACTTGTAATTTCATACTTTTATTTTGTATGTCTACATCTTATTTTGAACGTCCGGTATGGTTGTGCTTTCAAGTATGGGTTGATTCCATTAGTTATATAGAACCTGGTTGCTATTCTAAAATAATTATGTATGCTATTATCACCTTAAAAAATTACTAGTAACTCTAGAAGACTGAGGCTTTAATTTTGAAAGTTTCAGTAAGCTTTATCTTAAAAGGCCAACATGGTCCTATTTTTAACACTGGGTGAGCTCCAAGAGTAGTGTGAAGCCCAGTCCCGCAATGATCTATTGTTTCAAATGTAAAGGCTTTTATTTTGTAGAGCATGTTTTGTCTTATTTTGAAAATTTAGCATGGTTGTCCTTTCAGGTGTGGATTATTTCTATTAATTATATAGAACCAGCTTGCTTTTCTGAAATCATTGTGTATGCTATTATCAGCTTTCAAAAATCATTAGTAAGCATGGAAGGGTGATGAAAGAAATTGCCCTTTAGGATTAATCACTGTTGTCGGATGTTGGAACAGCGGTACATGCTGTTTAAGTACCCCACACAAAATGGCCGCCATGTAGTTGCCTCCTATGAAGATGGTCAAAGGGTTAGGGGTCGGGTCAGGTTTAAGCCATAGAAATGAATGAAAAGCAATGGAAGTCAAACAAAGTCCTCAAAAAGATAGTAATCCATGTTGTGTGTGTGTGTGGGTGTGTGTCTGTGTGTGAGACACAGAGAGGCAGAAAGAAAGACAGAATCACATCCAGACATATACAGTAGGAGATACACAGAACTATAAATAGAACAGTGAGGAATGAATCAGTCAATCAGCAAAGAGCGTCAGTGTAACTTGACACCTGCTGTTCTATTTCGTATAGGCTTCGCCCTTTAAGGCTATCGCTAGTGGGTTTATCCCTTCGCGCGCAGCGCAGCACCGAAAACTTTAGTCCACGCCCACCTGCTGTGTGGGCCCCACCCCGGTCCGTATAAATTACGGTGAGACCGGAAAATGGCTCCCATTTTTTTTCAGCGACAGCTTAAGAGCACTGATTCAAGAAGAACCATGGCTAGCGTCGGCACTATCCGCCTCTGCCCGGCTTGTAACACCGGCTACGTCATGAGTTATGACCTCGGCCTTGACCCCGCAGTCCACCTGCCCTTCCTGCAAGCGTCTGCCTCTGGAAGAGAAGCAACGGCGGCTAGCCATTTTCTCCCCGCTAGAAGGACCAATGCTCCCTTGATGAGGCATTGGACATCTTTGATGCTGGGCGAGAATCGGATGATTCCGCCCCAGAGACAGCGACTGATATCTCTACTCCCTTCCTCCGGACGGAGGGCGCTGAGGCAAATGCGAAATCAGTCCAGGCTCAGGGCCTCCCGATGTCGGCGATCACCCCCTTTCCGGCGATGGGCGCACTTGGTAGCACACTGCCGGACATCATCGCTAAAGTAGCTGAGGCTAAAGGTGTCCCTGTTCCCGCGCCTTTAGCCCAGCTCCCGACTGATGACCTGGCAGGAAAATTCGCCCCAGCTCATTTAACTCGCCGAGATCCGGTTTGGCCCCGTTTCCCTGCGGTAACTGCTTACCTGTCGGGAGCAGCGGCCGAGCCGCTTCAGCTAAAGGCACCGGTCTCCACCTTCACATCCATCACAAGGGTGGAGTCCCTGACGGATCAGGGGTTTCCCCCAGTTCCTGCTCTGGAGCCCAGTCTGTCGGCAGTTTTTGGGGTTAGGTCGGCCCGGCGCGTCGGACGATGGCCTGTGCCCCCCTCCCCCAGTGATCAGATCACGACCAGACTGACTGATCGCTCCCACCAATGTGCCGCTCAGGTCGCTGCGGCGACCAACAACACCGCCTTCCTGGCCTACGCCATCTCCAAGAAGGCTCGGGAGATGGAGCTGCCTCCGGAGGATGTGGAGGAATTCTGCAATCTCGCAGACACCATCCTCAACCTCTGTGTGGCGTCGGCTGTGTGCTCCTCCCGCATCGCTGCCTGGTAGACCCTGCTACAGCGACAGATGTGGCTTCGGCTCTCCTCCTCCATCCCTGAGGATTTTAAGAGGGAGTTACTGGAGGGGCCAATCAGTCCGGATGGGCTGTTCGGTCCTCATTTCCAGTCAGTGCTGGGCCAAATGCAGACCTCTCAAGAGGAACTTGAGCGGATCAGGAGACATGGGTCTCTTAATCGCTCTGGCTTCCGGTCGTCCCATACCACCGGCCGCTAGCGGGATCGCCATGATCAGCGGCAGCAGCAGAGACGCTCCATGGCCGCTGCCGAAGCTCCCGAGTTCCTCCGCCCACTGCACCGTCTACTCAGCCACAGCAGCAGCGCAGAGGTCGGCAGTTGGCGTGCGCCTGGTCCAACCCTCCGCAGGAGGATTTAAAAAGTGACTGGTGGGGGGGGGGGTGTGTATAAAACTACTGATTGTTTTGAAATAAAACACATACATTTCTCTAAGAGCAAGTTTCCGTTGTATTCCGGCTCAGCCAGATCGTACTGTGCTTTCCTCACACACATCCTCCACTCGTAATGAGACGGCCCCTTTTAAATGGCCGTTTAAGAGGCCCCGCAATCTCACAGTTTTCAAGCATGACTCCACGAGAGCATCCTATGCTGCTCCGGTAGAGCCGCGCTCGCTGCTTTCCCCCTCCTGTCCTCCCCAGCTGTCAGTGGGTGAGATCACAGAGGATGCACAACAGCAGCTCCCTACGAAGCGGTGCACTAGTGATGCCCCCGCTCAACACCATATGAGACGTCTTCAGAGATGGTTCATCCGCCTGCGCATAGATCCTGTGCGTCAGAAGAGGCGGATGATCTCAGTCCCTCCTTCAGTGGGATCCGACCTGGCCCATTGGGGAAATCCCCGCATCCTGTCAGAGGGAGTTCCCCTCAGCAGACCGGCGTCACACGTCTCAAGTGTTCACAGACGCATCCCTGTCGGGATGGGGAGGAATGTGTCAGTCTCAGGCGGTGGGAGCACAGTGGCCAGACCACATGTCTCTCCACATAAACGTGCTGGAGCTTCAGCATGTTCTGATCCACACAGACAACAGAGTGGCAGCAGCCTACATTAATCACCAGGGAGGTGTGCGCTCGGCTCAGCTGCTAAACATTTCCAGGCGGCTGCTGTGCTGGGCGCGCATGAACCTACTCTCCATCAGAGCAGTGTACATCCCCGGCGTCCTGAACAGAGGAGCGGACATCATGTCCAGAGGTGGTCCTCGTCCCGGGCACTGGAGTCTCCACCCCGAGCTGATTGTTCAGATATGGAGCAGATTTGGGAAAGCCGCAGTGGATCTTCCGCCACACGGGAGAACGCACATTGCCAGTTGTGGTTCTCACTGAGCCCACGGGAGGATCCACCGTTAGGAGTGGACGCCTTTGCTCATAGTCCGTGGCCGAAAACGCTCCTTTATGCCTTTCCACCAGTTCCGCTGATCCCACGGCTCCTGGATTGAATCCGAGAGGAACAGCTCTCAGTGATTCTCGTAGCCCTCGAGCGCAAAAGCGCGCCATGGTTTCCGAGCCTGCAGCAGCTGGTGTCAGGTCGCCCGTGGCAGCTGCCGTGGAGAGAGGATGCACTCCTCCAGGCGGGAGGGGCGATCAGGAGCGTCCCAGAGTTAGGTCAACGTCTCCGGGTCTGGCCGCTGAACGGGAGCGCTTAGAAAGGCTGAGTCTCCCGCACGATGTGGTGCGCACGATTCATGGCGCACGGGCCCCCTCTACCACAGCGTCATATGCATCAAAGTGGGCAGCTTTTCAGCGCTGGTGCGCAGAGAAAGGCGTGGAGCCTTTTTCATGTCCATTAGGCTGCGTGCTGTCATTCCTCCAGCAGCTGATGAACAGAAATTTAGCTTTCAACACCATTAAAACTTATGCTGCAACTATTTCTTCCTGTCATGAGGGTTTTGGTGACAGAACGGTTTTAAACCACCCACTGATGAAGCGTTTTCTGCAGGGTGTACGTAGACACAGACCCGTGTCACGCCCTCTAGTCCCTCAGTGGGATTTAGTGCTCGTCCTGCGCGCACTGGTTAAAGCCCCATTTGAGCCCTTAGATCAGGCTCCACTTAAAATTCTGTCTTTTAAAACAGCCCTGCTGTTAGCTCTGACATCTGCAAAGAGAGTGAGCGATTTATCTGCGCTCTCTGTCGCTCCTTCATGTCTCAGAATACGAGCCGAGGGCAGCTCAGCTGTGCTGCGTCCTAACCCTGCTTTTACACCTAAAAGCATCACGAGTTCGTTCTGATCGAGACTGATAACTCTGGATGGCTTTTATCCTCCTCCTCATAACTCTGAAGAGGAGGCCACCTCTCATCTCCTCTGTCCCGTGCGCGCGCTTTCATGTTACGTAGCGCGCACGGCTGCACTGCGCCGCTCCCAGCGTCTGTTCCTACATTACAGAGAAAACTCTGCAGGACGTCCTCTATCTGTCCAGCGCCTCTCACATTGGCTGTGTGAGGCTATCTCATAGGCTTATATTTCCTCTGGATTGGATCCTCCAGAGAATCTTAGAGCTCATTCAATCAGGGGGATTTCATCCTCCACGGCTCTGCATGGAGGAATGACATTGGAGGACATCTGCACAGCAGCCTCATGGTCATCTCCATGCTCATTTATTCGTTTCTACCTGCGAGATGTGTCAGGTTTCTCCATGACTCATTCTGTTCTCAGGGTTTTGACAGAATGACTGTTATTTCATCACCCTTCCTGCATGCAGACGCAGGGTGCCATAATATTATTATTAGCCACTGTTCGTGACTTATGATGTTATTGTCACTGCGGCTGTATTCATTAAGCCTCTGTGTGAACAGAGGTTTTTTCTCCTCTGCTGGTTGTTCTGCTGCATCATTACGCATGATCCAGCTGCTGATCTGTCTCCACGTTCCCTCATGGAGATTTTTGACCTGCTCTGCTCATCGTTACACTGTTACAGTTCGTAACCTTCATTTTCCTATTACAGCAGCAGGTCTGTTATCTCAGCCTTTCCCTGACCAGATATTCTCTCTGTTCATTGTGATGCGCAATGAACAGCCTTCTGAATGCGTCATGACGCATTCAGAAGGCTGATTTTTGGTGTCATTAGGCGAGCAGATGTTCAGTTGTGGTCTGGATGGACCCAGTGAGGCATAGACTACGTCCTGCTTCGCCTTTAACCCACTAGTGATAGCTTTAAAAGGCGAAGCCTATACGAAATAGAACGTTGGTTCTGTAATGTAACCCCAGATTCTATGAGTATAGGCGCAGCCCTTAAAGCTCTGGGCCTCACTGGTCCCTGAATGGTTGAAGAAAAAGCTATTGAGAGCCGTTTGTCCGGTCTCACCGTAATTTATACGGACTGGGGTGGGGCCCACACAGCAGGTGGGCGTGGACTAAAGTTTTCAGTGCTGCGCTGCGTGCGAAGGGATAAACCTACTAGCGATAGCCTTAAAGGGCTGCGCCTATACTCATAGAATCTGTGGTTACAGTACGTAACCAACGTTTCTCATTCACGCAGCACCTCACTCTCTGTCTGCCCCTGGCCTGGCTTTATAACATGGAGGCGCATGCTCCTGAACTACTGGCCATAACTCGGAATCCGTAGGGGCTATCGACGTCATTCTTGGACCGTTTTTATCAGAAGGGACAGGGGAACATTAATATCCATCCTTTTTTGTTGATAATATAGTAATAAAAACACAACACTAGGTGAAAAGAGAGGGAAAATGGAGAAAAAGACAAAAATGCCTGAACATGCTTCCGAACAAAGTCTAATATCTCGGTACATGGTATTTGAAAAAATTGTAAACTGTGGGCAACAGCCGTCCCCCATCCCAAATCATGGAGATTTTCATAGCTCTATGTCATTCACAGTATAAAATAGGGCGATGGAAAGAAATTGTGTCAGTCATGGATTACTGGTCAAACTCTCATTGAAAATACATGGGAGAAGGCCCACAGAAATCTACTGACTCTTAGCGATCGAGGGGGGTTTGACAGGAAACCGTGAGACCTAGAACAATTTTAAAGATATTGTGTGAAAGCAGAGGCCCAGCCCTACAAACTGACCAAAGATGGTGACTTTAGAGCGACATTTGTGGCCGTGAGGGCAAGTCAAAAATCATTTTTCCTGAAAAAAACCCTGCTTTCTACACTCCAGTAACTGCCATCTCCACTGTTTAGAGTGTGATTTTCTCGCAAACTTTGTGTCACTTCGAGTCTAATTTTAGAGAAACCGTAGCAGTTATCAATAAACCGTTTTCACTTCTGAAAAGCCAGCGGATTTCTCTACAAACTGAAAGTCCAACTGTGTTTCTAGGTGAAAGTATGGCGATACAGCAGAGCCTCAAAAACAGTGAATTGTGAGGATTCCTTCCTCCCCTGACTCCATTCATTTCTATGGGATTTTAGGGGGGGTTTTTCGTTAATTACGTCGCCATGGTAACTCGAAACGCCAATAAAAGTAATAGCACACCTCCCGAGACCGAGCCGGACGTTTTGATATATATATTGTGGGGGTGCACGCTGCGGTTTGGGCCGCATTAATCTGGACGGAAGAATAATAATAAAGATTCCAGTTTAGAGGTGAATAGTAATAGGTGCCTCCATGCAATGCATGGGGCATTGAATGCATTGCTCCTGTGCAATGCTATGGCAAGCCCCAAATATATTGTTTAACAGTTTCAGGACAATCTTTAAAATTAACAAAGAAACAAAAACTTTACTCACCATATTTAATCTTGGCTGGTAGGGAAGAGATTTGAAGGAAGCTAACAAGCTTAAGCTAACTAAATCTGTTTAGGCGTCTCCTGTTTCCATTGGTAACCGCTTAGTTACTCTACGCAGTGTTTTCTTTTCTTGTTTCTTAGCGACAGAAACAACTACAGACAGCGGGTTTGATTGTAATAGAGAAAACTCCCCCTTTTTTCATATAAATTTTGTCTTTAGCGTGTAATATTTGCCCTGTTCTTAAGTGAGCCGACATAACGGTAACATTAATCCCGCAGTCAGCAAACCCGTCACGAATACCATGGCTTGTTAGCCCCGTTACACACTTTAACTAATCAAACCTTATGATTAGCGATATACAAAGACAAAGAATATGATGTACGAAACAATGGTGCTCAAGGTTTTGTTCTAATCTGTACTCCTGAATAGTTTCCATGCAGACTGTTACACCGGTAAAGCATGAGCTTCCTGTTTCAGCTGCATTGTGGGTAGTGTAGTTTTTATTGAGTTTTGAGGGTAAAACATTGAATTTACAGTACATCTGGTTTGGAATGTGTTTAAAAAAGCAGCTTATTATGCATACTAGCTGACATTTTTATCAGAGAGATAAAACAATGAGATGTACTAGACAGGTTCACCACTAGATGGCATCATAGGTTTAAAATTAGTAATGGTGAAACCAGTAGCAAGTAAGGTCAAGGCTTGATGAGACGTCAAGTCATTGGCAGTGAGCCTAATCGTCTGTCTTTGTCTATTGAGTCAGAGATGAAATACACAAAACACCTAATTTTCCATGTGAAATATTTATTCCTTAATCATGTACAATTAAATGTGCAAATAAAGCCACCTGACTGATACAGTGTCTTGCTAATTTATTAATTACACATATATTCATATTGCAACTACATTGTACTGTATCGGCCTTTGTGTGAAAGACCAACACAAAGTAGGACAGGCTATGTTTTTTAGAATCACCTTTCTCTTTGATCACAGCTGCAAGTCTACCTCGGTCACAGTCAGACTGGATGGAGAGCACCTGTGAACATCAATGTTCAGGTCTTGCCACAGATTGGTTCATTCTAAAGCATGAATTTGCTTTGATCATGTCCTGGAGAGCTACTATCATGCGACTTTTAGATGCATCTCTTCACCAACAAACCTGAATCAAATGGTTGAATTCCCTCATCAGCATGTCCGTCAACTCTGCAGAGGCCTGAGGCAATGAGCAACTCATTTAAATCAGGCGTGTTGCAGAAAATGCATTTGAAGGTTTCAGGATTGTAGCTCTCAAGGATTAGACTTTGTTGCTGATAATCTGTACCATTCCATTGTAGTTTTAGAGTCCTTGTCCTGCTGAATGGTGAGCATCTGCACCATTCTCCAGTCTTTTGTATCCTCTAACAGGTTTTCTTCCAGGATTTCTCTGTATTTAGCCCCCTCCATTTTCCCATTAGCTTTGATCAGCTCCTCTGTCTCTGCCGAAGAAAAGCATCTCCTCATGATGCTGCCAATGTAATTTTTCATTTTAGGCATGGTGTGGTCAGTGTAGTAGTTTGATGTTTTGCAGATGTTTAGATGGCGCAAAACATCCATATTTATCTTGGAATAAAGTCAGATGGACAGAATTTGGTTTGCAACAATATTTCAAATGAGTCATCCAGCAACTGTTTAGTTGATCATTTACAAGCTTTGATCATTTTGATTTGGTATGAAATTATTATGTTCCTTAAGATATCAGATTTCTTTTATTTATTCAAGTTATCTTTGTGCCAATCCGATGGTCTTGATGATTATTTCCTCAGACTTTCTGAATCTCTCCTTTGGACTTTTATTGCTTTATCCAGCATCCAGGAAAAACCTGGAAGCACCTTCAAAAAGGCCAGAGAAGTATTCATCATAAACTCTTTAAAAGATGATGGCAAAGTCTGGCTCTGTGCCTGGCCCTGTGCTTCACTGAGTTTCAGCAGGACACACAACACCATACAGAGGCATTCCACAGCTTTATTTAATCACGTGGCGTGACAACAACGTAAAGCTGCACAGAACGATTTTACATGCCAAATTTAGCAAAGTGCATAATGTCAGCCCTTTGAAATCAGGAATGTTAAGATCTGCAGATACATGCTGTTTTCCCACAACCATATTTATTATAATGAAACATTCCATTTGTCAAAGAAGTCATAATCAAAGGAATTATTGTGGTGGTTGAGGCACATTTTCTCAATTTATCTAGCATGTATTTACAGTATTTATCTTAGTTTTTATGTGGGAGGTAGAAAAATAGATTTAGGTACTTAAATCATTCATTCATCTTCTATACCGCGGGTCACGGGGGGGCTGGTGCCTATCTCCTGCAGTCTACAGGCAAAAGACAGGGCAGACCCTGGACAGGTTGCCAATCCATCGCAGGGGCAACACAGAGACATATAAGACAAACAACTATACACACATCTATTCACACCTAAGGCCAATTTAGAGAAACCAATTTACCTAACAGTCATGTTTTTTAACTGTGGGAGGAAGCCGGAGTACCTGGAGAGATCCCAAACATGCACAGGGAGAACATGCAAACTCCATGCAGAAAGACCCCCAGCCAGGAGTCAAACCTAGGACCGTCATGCTTCAAGGCAACAGTGTGACCAACTGCGCCACCGTGCAGTCCCATAATTAAATCAAAGAAAACAATTTGTGTTGCAGCAAGAGGCTTAGGCACCTTCTGTCCAAAACATTTTGTTTATAAGGAATTATCTCTAATGGAAGCTCTAGTAGTTCTAAATAAAAAACATTTTATATGTATTTATGTTGACTCACACAAAAAAAATACATTTTAGTTATGTTTAATGTCCATCTGTGAGCAGAGCAGACGATGACAGAAAAAAAACTCAGATTTGACACCTTCCTGCATAAAGATCTGCAGAGATGAAGATGTGTTTATTTGCTCTAGGTTACATAAACACTAAGACTATTTCTTTTATTTTTTTTGTGTGTAGTTTTTTTCATAACACTGTCTACAATCTCTTTAAATCTTTCTGAACACAACCCTTTAAGTGCAGTGCAGGTCAAAGTTGTATTTGCAACTAATAGCAACCTAATACAGAGGTGGGCTCAAGTCATTACTTTATCCTCCAAGTCTCGAGGATAAAGTAATGACTCTCACATCTTTCCATTGAAGTCATTCCAATTTAAGTCTGAAACAATTACTTTGACTAAATACATATTTAATAATAGTTTTCAAAAATGAGTGACATCGCAGGTTTATTTATTTGGTAGGATGAGCAGAAAGTGCAGCCGAGTTTATTTTGCATTTCACTGTGAACCGAACGACAACATAAGGATTTAGTAGTTTCTGCCCCTTTTTTTTTTACCGTACCCTACCCATCCCTTATTGAAGCAAGGCCTTTCAAAAAGGAAGGAGACTGTATGCATCTGTATGCTTTGTCTAATTAAGAGATGCTTTCTGGAAAACATAGAAAGCTTTCTAGAATTATTCAAATACAGTTAAAACCAGGTTTTAAGATACACTGTATAAATACTATATGTCTGACATTAAATCAGAATAAACCTTTCCTGTTTGAGGTCAGTTAGGATTATCAATGTTATTTCTATTTGCTAAATGCCAGAATAATGAGAATGTTTTTTTTGCTTTCTTCAAATTCAGACGTTTACATATTTTAAGATTACCATGCCTTTAAAGAATTTGAAAACGTCCACGGCCTTTGTAAGCTTCTGATAGGTTAAGTCAAAACGAGGAAAAATTAAATAAATCAGATGAGTTATCAGGAAGAGAACTGCGGACCTCCATGCATCTGTTTCGACCTTTGTACAACTTCAGATGTCTGAAAGTGTCTATTTATAAGTTTTAAACAGTAATATGCTAGCATACAAACCATGCAAATATCCAGGCATCATGCTGATTAGGAACAAGATGGGAGACAAGATGAACTTGTTTTGGTGCCCATATGTGCAGATCAGCCCCGGGACAAAAGCAAAGACCTTGTGAAGATGTTGGTTGAAGCTGCTAAGAGAGTTTCATTGTCCAGAGTGAAACAAGTCCTGCATCAACATGGGCTGAGCAAGAAGAAGCCTTTGCTTCAAAAGCAATATGAAAAAAAAAAAAAAAACAGTCTGTAGGATGGAGATATTAACATAATATTGTGTGAGTTTTTTGCTGCAGGTGGAATTGGGGTACTTTCAAAAATAGAGGGCATACCAAGGAAAGAACAGTATGTGGAAATATAAAAACATCTCAAGACATAAGCCAGGAAATTAAAGATTGGGTATAAATGGGTTTTCCAAATTGGTGATCCTAAGCACAGCATCGCATTACCTACAAGGTTCCATAGAAAATTTGTAGGCAGAGCTGCAAAGGTGTGTTTTCGCAGGGCAGCGTACAAACCTGATTCACTTACATCTGTTCTGTCAGGAGGAATGGTCCAAAATTCCAGCAAACATTGGTGACAAGCTTGTGGAAGGATACCCAGAAGGTTTGACCCAAGTCATAGAATTTAAAAGGCAAGATCTGTTAAATCTGGTATTTATAAAAAAAACTTATTTTGGTGATCCTAACTGATTTAAAATAAGAAATAGTTTAGTTTGAATTAATGCTAATAAAAAAAATGATCATATTTTTATTTAGTGCCTAGTTTCAACTGGACTTTATGTGGGAACACAGACACACATGGCAGCTTCATTAATCGGAAACTTGAGAAATTATTTGTTCTAGAAAATGTTTTGTTAGATGCAGGAAATTAAATGTAAATTGCATTAAAGTAACTTTCATTTAAAAATATTTCAGAGTTAAAGTTTTAATTTATTTACATTTTAGCAAGTTCAGTTATTTAAAAAATGATATTAAGATTGCATTTTGCAGACATGAAGGCGTCACTTTGCTGTGATGTGCTGATTTTCACCAGTTGTTTTATGTTTTTGAAACTGAGAACAAGAACAGGCAACAGTTTTGGTCATGTATGCAAAACCACTTTCCTGCCTCCATATTTTTAACAGCTTAGCTATTACGCTAACATTACCAAGAAATGAATCACTAGATGGACATAGTTTGATGATTGTGTACTGCAATTTGTTCCTTTGTCACTACCTCGCAATCACTACAAATCAAATGACCTTTGATTTCATTTTTTTTCTCCAAATGCCGCTAAATAACACTGCTGTTTTTCTTCATGCTTTTTATTCACAACTTCACTGGTTTTTGTGTCATATCTAGGGAATCTGGGTAGTTGGTATAAACTGGTTGTCAATGTTAGTTAATTGACATAATGCAAAAGGGACACACTTTTTGTTATCAGTCATATCAAGTTCAAAGGCTCAGGTCTAATAGAAGTCACAAGTCACTGGCCCCAAGTCTTTCGTGATTTCATTGTGTCGAGTCTAAAATGTTTAAAATTGTGATTGGAGTCCAAGTCATCTTATATAGAGACCACACACTGGTAACCCAACAGTAAAAGAACAGGAAATAAAGTTTTAGTCTGCTTTTAGTGACAGAAGAAAAGACTGGACTCTAAACAATTGCCTCAAATAGAGACACAGGGGAGCTTCCTTAAAGTGCACTTTATAATGTCATAACTTATCTACGCACAAATCAGGAATATAGCCACTTAAACAAGAAAAACACAAGCCTTTAGGTCATAAATAATTTCTATTGGCTCAAATTCACCATTTGTAAGGTGTCCCTCTCCCAGGAGACTATAAACCTATGCTGACACAGTTTCCACATCCTGCTTCAGTAATGAAAGCCTCAGCTGGAGATCGAGCGCAAGGCGGTATCAGAACAGCCCTCACTGTTTGTGTAGGCCACATTGCTTCATATTTTCTCTTGGTGAGAGTCTTCGGCTGTCGAAAGCAGACCAAGGAAGATGAGATCAAACGGAGAAAACATCAAAAGGATTTTATCAATGGTCCCCTGTAGTAGCAAAAGAAACAAGCCTGGATATCCGAATCCATAAGGAAAAAACAAAAGATTAACAATTAATTTTGTTAATTTTGCAGTGCCTTTCCAAAACATTTATACCACTTGGACTGCTTTACATTTTGTCATGTTACAGCTACATAGTTTAGTGTATTTTATGCCATTTGTAAAGTAGAAGTACAATGACACAATGTGTTTGAGGTTATGCGCGGTGTTCTGCCAAATATAGTGATTTGCATGTTGGGCAAAAAGATCAATTTTGGTCATATTTAGCAAAAAACCTTCCTCCAAATGCTACATGGCTTGAAGCAAGCTGTAAACAGGCCTTTTAATTGCTTTCTTTGAACAATGATTTTCTTTCTACAATATAAAGTACCAATTGAATTCGTTGGAGTTTGAGGTTGTAATGTAACTAAATGTGGAAAATGTTTAATAGGTAGGAATACTTTTGTATTGCTCTACTGCATTGCACTCTCCACATTGAGAGGAGCCAGTTGAGGTGGCTCGGGCATCTATACCGGATGCCTCCTGAACGCCTTCCTCGGGAGGTGTACCAGGCACGTCTCACCGGGAGGAGGCCCAGGGGACGACCCAGGACACGGTGGAGGGACTATGTCTCTCGGCTGGCCTGGGAACGCCTTGGGCTCCCCCCGGAGGAGCTGGAGGAGGTGTCTGGGGAGAGGGACGTCTAGGTGTCTCTGCTGAGTCTGCTGCCCCCGCGACCCGGTCCCGGATAAAGCTGAAGAAGACGAGTACGAGTACGAGTACTTTTGCAATGAACAGCATGTGTGTGTGTATTTTTTAGGAAGAGGGCCACAAAGAAGTGAGTTATCTAAAACATTTCCTAGAAGAGATTGTGAATTGTTTTTTGGCTTCTGAATCATTTAGTATTAGCACTGCAGCAGCAGATACTCAAAGTTCATTGTGGGGCAGACATCGCCAATCTCGGGTTTCTTAGGCAATGAGGTTTCAGCTTTTCTGGCCTGTTTTAACTCAATCATCAATTCCATCAAACAAAAACATCATTTCTGTTTTAAACATTTGCCCTGGAGTGTTATTAATGCAGGCATATTTTGTTTCCTCCACACTGAGGGAAAACTTTGTAGAAGGCGATGTTTTCCTTTTCTGTCATGGCAAATTCAATAACTCCACAGTTATCTCGACGAGTTGAACAACAAGTTTGACTTTTTCATAACTCTCTGGTGGGAGGGTTGTCTGTGAGCATATGTCTCGTTTCAGTCAGGATGCAATAGGCAATAAGAGTGCCAAGAAAATTGCACACATTCAGAAATAGTAATTGATTGTGAGGCAAAAGTGCAATGAAAATAAAAGTTCCAGCTTTGCACTTTTTTTTTTTCAAATGACAACAGAACTTTGAGGAAAAGCACTGACATTTTCATGCTTTATTAATGTTCTTGGCTTCCTAGTCTTTTACAAGTTTAAATACCAACAAATTCAACGCTCCATTATGCTTTTTAAAAGATTCATGTAACTTTAAAGTTGAAATTTGGATTTTAAGCAGACAGAACTGCTCTGAGTAGCTAAGTAACAATCTGACAATAACCATTCAGAAACAATGAATCACCATGACCCTGCAAAACACCTACATGTCAATAAAAGGGAAAAATGTGTCACATCAGACATCATTTTAGGAATGTGTTTTATTTGTTTCACAATTATTGGTTGGTTTATTGCTTAGGAATAGAGGTGTTATACCCCTGTGTTTAAAAGTGGTAGCAGTGAGGCAATGCATTTCTAATAAGAGATGACGGATTGTTGTTCGGCCACTAAATCATTTAGCATTAGAAGAACGTAAAAGCCAAATGTGGGACAGGCTTCTAGGCTTTTTTTATGCATCTGGTTTGATGAAAATGTGTTCTAAGGTAATTGCCTTGATTTGCTTCAGTGTTCTAACCCTTAATTGTTGTCATTCCGGGGTTTCCATTGTTCCATTGCGCTTTATGTATGGCTTTTCCTTATCATCAGCGTTATTCTGCCTGTGAGTGGACATATATAACATCATATTAATATGCAGTATTGAATGCATTTCCAGTTTTTGCCCAAAAAGCCTAGAAAAGCCCTCCTGATATGTAAAGTGCGTTGTAAAAGCGTTCAAACCCCTTGTACTTTTATGCATTATGATGGTTTTATCATGGTTTTCAATTCCTTTCTTTTTTTTTTTTACAAATACAGTCTATCTCAGTTCTTCTGAGTCAGTACTTTTTAGAGCCATTCTTTAGCTTATTTGCAGCTGCAATTCTTTTGAATGTCTTTTTGCACATCTGGAGACCTCTAGAACACTTACAACCTCTGGCCCACTTTCAATTCTTTTGTCTTCCAGGATTGTCCTGTATTTAGCTCCATCCACTTTCTCTGCAACTGTCAGTTCTTATCATCTTCCTTGTCCCTCCTGAAGGACAGTGCCTGCACAGCATGATGCCACCACTGCCATGTTTCACAGTGGAGAAGATGTTGTAGGAAAATGTGTTGTGTTAAGTTAGTTCTACACAAAGGCAAAATTGCAAGTTGACCAAAAAGTTAACGTTCAGTCTAATCTGACTGAAGTACCTTCTTCCACATGTTGTTCTTCCACATTGGTTTATAACCTAACCCTGCTTAAAGCCTCTCACAAACCTCATCTCTGACCTGTCCGCTGTGTTCTTTGGTGTTCATGATGCTGTTTGTTCAAATATGTTCAGTTACATACCTCAGTATAATACTGGGATTAAATCACACGAAAACTATGTTTAATGATATGGTGAATTCAGATCCACAGGAATTTAAGCAAGTTAATCAGAATAAGAAGGCAAATGGACATCAACCTTTCCAGATTTTTACCTGTAAAAGAAAATGTAGGTTATGTATCATTTTCCTTTCCTTTCACAATTAAAGCTTCACAAGCTAAACTGGTGGTGCCCCCGACCCCCCAACACCCCCACCAGCAGGAAACTGTCCTATGAAGAGAGCCATCTTATCCCTGTCAACAAACGGCCACAAATGATATTTCTGTATTCTTTTCATATTTTACAGCTCCATAAAAAGTTTACATGCTGGTTAAAGGCCTCATTAAAAAACAAGGTTCTTTTTTATCAGCTCCTAATTGTGAAAGCCACATGTTTACTGTGCTCCACGATGCCATAACCACGTATCATTGTTTGCTATCGCTTGGAGAGTGTGTAAGTAGGCCCCTGGGAGAAATAGGAAGATTGCACTTTGAGTCAGTTAGTAGCCATGAACTCAAGGGCTCTGCTATTTTCTCCTCTATTCATCTCCAGATTAGAAAAAACAGAATACATGGTTGTTATGAAGGCAGCCACTTAATCCACACACTGCTGATCAAGGCCAACCCTTAAATAATCACAAGACTTTTCAAATCAATGATGCAAATAAGTCCCTTCTTTCTGTTTCACACACTCTCCTACGCATGAAACACATATGCCTTTTTTTGTATGTTTCTTGTACGTGTGAGTGTTCAGAATTCACTGAAAGGATGTTATCTATCTAGTTCCATGAACTATAAAGTGCTTCTTTCTTTATGTCTAAATCTAAAGAAAAAACTAGTTTTAGAAAAAGAAAAAAAAAAACACTAGGTAACTGCAAACACAGTGATGAAGTATTCTAAAAGGACCACCACATACTATTGTCATTATTGAAGGTGATTACGATTAGTACTCACGGCTTGATTTTGTTGGAGAACCTCTGCCGCAGGATGACAGCATTAGTGGTCAGGACCATCATGGTTGTGCACATGGTTCTACCCCCAAGTGTCTCCCGCCTTGGGGCCTGCTGCTGGTCTATAACACCAAAGCTTCTTACCCCATTGAAAGGTTTGAATGGTGCAGGGCAGAGATTGGGTCTGTAGCAGTCAGACTGTTCCTGCCTTGGCTCTCAATCGTGATTGGGGAGATTAGTACAGAGGATTAGCCAGGATCAAGGCTGGTTCTCGCTGGAACGGCCAGGAGGCAAACGCAGTACGCTGTGTTATTTTGAAAACAGCCCACACCATGTTGTTAGCACAGCAAGCCAAATCAAGCTTGATGTTGCATTTGTGTTCAAGGAAGGACACCATTTTTGAAAAAGGTTTAGGAAAACATTACAACACATGTTCAACAAGTTGGTTCTATCTTTTCAATTAATACATTACATTACGTAAGAAATCCTTGAGCTTTGCTTAAGGTGATGATATTCACCTTAAACACAATAGACATTCATGACATTCCAGGAGACAAAGAGCAGAGTTATAAGCATCTGTCATAAAAATCTGAAGAACGTTGCAAATTTTGATACAAATCTGTCAACTAGTCATGATATGGTATGGGTTGGTATTTATGAATAGAAAATCAAACCAAATATGTAACATGATTACAGTTAAATATTGCTTTCTATAACATTTATTTTACCTTATTCCGATTTTAATTTCACGTCGTTAAGCAAAAATATAGAACCATCACAGCTAAATTTGGTAGAAGCTTTTCAAGAGCTTCTGTGCAAAATATAATTCCAGTTCTGCTCTTTGTAGAGAAGGAATGGCGGCGAAAGGCGGTGGTGGGGGGGCAATGAGTAAATCTGACTTTGTGTCTAACAAACTAATTAGGCTATCATCTTGGATAGCTTGCTTGTAGTTAGCTGCTAAAAAACACTTTTAGCTTTTCAAATGTAGTATTAAAACAGTGTTATCTTAATAAAAGTTAGAGGTGGTGCCCTTTTAGTTTTATAACCATAACTGTGGATTTTTATTTACAAACAGAAATCCTTAAAAAAAAGCCAAATCTGTCTGTTTATAAACCGAGAGAAAAGCAAACCATCAACAGTGTGCAGCAACACGTTTGGGGAATGGGAACATTGCATGGTTTTAGCTTCACACTGCTGAACAAAAATACAGTCCCTCCCGCACTTTCTATGGCTATCATTAATGGGACTTTAAACCACAGGAATTGGATTAGGGACAATTTATTGCAGCTTTAAAATTGTAACCATGGTGTATCTTGATACCAGTAAACAGCCACTTCTTACTGTCAACATTAGAGCCAGTTACTGTGTTGTGAAAATTATTTGTCCCAGTATAAATATTTTTCTTTTTTTTTTTTTTTTTTTGTCAAACTGTTTATGTTTTAGATCATCAAAACACATTTAATATCAGACAAAGATAATCTGAGTAAATACAAAAGGGGCTTTTCAGATGATTATTTTATTTAAGGGAAACAAGGCGTCAGTGTTATGATTTGGGGTTTTTTGGTTTCTGTTTTTTTCTTATGTTTTTCACAGTTAAGGTTTTGACTCGTTCTTTTATTTATTATTATTCTTCTTCTCAGATTTTGAATCATGCTTCTGCTATTTTCCTGGTCATGTTTTAGTCTTGTTCATGTTTTGTCCTGTTTGGTTTTGTTTGTATATTAGAGTCTCCGTTTTTGCCGCAGCCCCGTTTTGTTCTGTCTGTCAATTAAGTTTATTCTGCTCACCTGCTTCAAGTTAATTTGTCTCCTTGCTCCACCTGGTTTTCACTCCATATACACACCTGTTCAGTTAGTTGTCTCGGAAACATTCTCAAACCAAGTCTTGTTTTTTTTTGATCATGCCATGCCTGTCTTGCCTGCCCGTTTGTTTTGTTCCCG
This sequence comes from Girardinichthys multiradiatus, assembly GCF_021462225.1. NCBI lineage: Eukaryota > Metazoa > Chordata > Actinopteri > Cyprinodontiformes > Goodeidae > Girardinichthys > Girardinichthys multiradiatus. The sequence goes on along the minus strand of NC_061817.1, from coordinate 7,162,144 downwards.
CCTTCTGTAGTGAGTGAGTTTTTTGTTATTAAATCTTTTGCACTTACTGTCATGCTGCCTTCTGGTCTGCATTCTGGGATCCTATATCTTGCAAACCGTAACAGTCAGCCCATGTGTAAAAGGCATTTTCCACTGTGGTAGCCATGAGTTAACTGTGATCAGCCACATTCCTACCTGATTACTGCCAGACCTATAGAATCAAGAAGCATATTAAATAGAACCTGTCTGACAGCATGAAGTGGGTTAAAAGATCTCAAAAAGCGACACATCATGCTCCAACTCAGTGAACCACAGGAAAACCAATTTTCCACCAATAGAGAAAAAATTGAACCTTAGTAAACCGCCCCCAGGATTGGTCAGTCAGCCAAAATTAGTACAATAGTGCAATAACTCATCCAGGAGAAAAAAATAAAAATAAATAAATAAAACAATATTTAGAACCCAGTTTTGGGTGGGTGTTCAGGATTCTATAAGAAAATGGCATCCAGGGGAGAGTAGTAAGGCAAAAACCATTGCTGACCACAAACAAATCACAAAGGCTCTTCTCCTGTTTACCAAAAACCTCTGAACTGGGGACTGACAAGACAAAAGTGGAACTTTTTGGAAGGTATAACATCATTATAGGTAGGTATTACATCAGAAGAAAATTTTAAGAAGTAGTGTGATGATCTGGGGTTGATTTACTGCTTCAGGACCTCAGGATGGCGTGCTGTAACTGATGGATCCATAAATTAGGCTCTCTGCCACATTTGATTCTAGGAAATTTTATGCAGCGGGACAATAATTTAAAGAAACCTAGCAATTGCACATCTGAATGGGTCAAAAAACAAAAAAACAAAAAAATAAAATGATGTAGTGGCCTAGTCACAGTCTGGACTGAATCCAGTTGTGATGCAGTGACATCCCCTTAAACAGGTCTTTCAGGCTTGAAAACCCTGCGGTTTGGCTAGAGTTATACATTCTGCAGATTGTCAAAATTCATCCACAGCAATATAAAAGTCTTATTTACAATTATTAAAAGACTTGATGACAGCTGTTTAGCCTGACTGGCAAAGCCAGTTTTAGGTTTAGTGGGCAATAACTTTTCTCAGGGGGCTAGGTTAGTTTGGATAGCTTTTTTCTCATCAAATCGTCATTTGAAAAAAGCTGAAACAGAAGAAATCTGCAAAGTGGTACTGCTTTGAACAGCTAATCAAAGCAGTGTACGGTAACATTAGGCCATGGTAGAAAGAAAGGCAGCTTTCTGTGAGTTACAAAAGTTTATAAAATAACACTATGAGTTTGAATAAGAAGGTTTTGTATTGTCTGTTTACTTCAAATAATCCTCAATTACACATACAAATGTGAGTTTCAATGAGGGGAAAAGTACAATCACCAGCATTATTATTGAAAATGTAACAAAGCTGACATGAGTAAGTATAGACTGAAAGGAGGAAACATCTGTAAAACATCTGAATGTTCAGAAATAATTCTGTTTACATTTTCATTTATACATGAACACAATTAATAAAAGGCACGCCCAAGTCAAATGTGACCTCTTATTCACCTTTCCATCTGTTTGTATTTTCTTTCTCTGTTTTCAATCTTAAATGGATTAGTCTTTAAAAGAGAACAAGTAAGGCGAGGGTTGCTCTCTTTCTCTTAAAAACACAATGCTTGCTATAAAAAAGGGCACAGTACATGTTTCTATATTTGTTTATAACATAGCTTTTTTACATATTCCATGATTATCATAGATAGCAACAAACTGCATTATCATATTACAATCTTCTGATTGCTGTTGCATAAAGCTGCAAAGCGATAATAAGTTCCTCATTATAGGAGTAATAACGAAAAGGTTTCAGCCGGTGGAGGTTGATTGTTGGGTCCAGCCCACTTCCTCATAGATGGCTTTGATGCCAGAGCAGACAGTAGCCAGGAATTTGGTCCATGCTATGCCCACCTCTGGTGTCACAACCTCTGGATACTCTTCTCCCAGGACTTCCAGAATCACACCGCACAGGATCTGAACAAGACACAAACAGTAATTTACCTCAAAGTGTCATTTAAGGAAGAGTTTGACATTTAGAAAAATGATTACTAAATTCAGTTGTTGTTACTAATTTTGCCACAGAATACAGATGTCTTTGGATGCCAGTTTTACTGTACCCCAATTATTAATTTTAAATGTGAAACCCACTCAGTAATTACTTTCATGCATGTTCCTTGAATCTCACATATTGAATAGAAAGGTAAAACAAAAACACATCAGAAATTTCTTGGTTCTGTGAAGCCTATCTAGAACAATTTGGTAACTTATTAAAATTACGGAATAAATAGCAGAACTGACTCAAAAAAATAGAATCTACAATTAAATTATTTGTTTTGCATCACTGTCTCAAAAATACCTCAGCTTAACAAGTAGGTTTTCTTTCTATACGTCTTTCCTAGGCTGTTAGTAGTTAGTTTATCTGAAATGGCTGGTTTCAACTTTTGTTACAACTCATTGCAAAAAACATGAAGTCACAGTATTACTACTTTGTTGGATGTTCTCTGGCTTTTGTGCCACTTTAAACTCTTTGAGACATGAACTTCATCAGTTTTCTTCTTCAAACAGGTTTTAACAGTAGTAAGATCAGCTTTTCAGAATATAACCTTGTCATGCACCATTTTGGCATGTTTGAACCCGAATGAAGAAGAAATCTGTTTTTCACAAGTGACTTCTTTCCTCTGGCAATTCAAACTGACATAAAAGGCACAGGAGGACCAACAAACTAGTAAATGTAACAGATTTTGGTTCATGATTATCCTCAATATTGACTGATTCATTTTATTTTGTCACTCTACTTGATTTAAAAAGAAGCTATTTTATTTGGATTTTTTATTTTTTATGGGTAGAGTACATAACCGACACACTGACGAACATTACAATCAGGCTAAACTTGTCATCTTTTAGGTCCATTAAGTTAACCAAAATTATTTCTATTTGCTAAATTCCAGAATAAGAAGACTTGTTTGAGACTTTTTTTTATTGCTTTCTTCAAAGTCAGAAGTTTACATCCACTAAGATTACTATACTTTAAACTATTTGAAAATGCCCTGATGATGAGGTCATGGCTTTTTGATACTTGTTATAGGTTTATAGGTCAGTTGCCAGTATTTGGATTAAATGAAGGCACACATATAGATGTGTTTTAAGTTCTCAGTCACACTGCTTCCCTGTGCAACATCATGGAAAATCAAAAGAAAAGAAATCAGGTAAGATATGATTAAAGCAACTAAAAAACTGATTACAATTTATAAATGCAGAGAGGAAATGGACATGACTTTTGGAGACATGTCTTGTGATCTGATAAAACTAAAATAGAAATCATTTGCCATTATGACCATCATAACATTTGGATGAAAAAAAGATAAGCTTACAAGCCTGAGAAGGTCATCCCAACTGTAAAGTATGGGTGTGAAAGACTTGTTCACTTCACAACATAGGGCCTGATCTTCAAAAGGTTTGCTTGTATTAAAACACGTGCAAATTGGATTGCGTGCGCACAGCTGATCTACAAAGCAGGTGCAAATTGATTGTGTAAAATGAGTGGAACAGTCGGTGGAAACTTTTAAGTATGTTTGCCTTTATGAATATGCAAAGCATATGCTCATCACCAGAATGTAAAAATTTATGGGAGAAGAATATGCAAATGTAATTCCTTACAACCCATAAGACTCTTTATTAAACTTGAAACGGATTGTGGGTGCAGTTTCTGCGTCTATATTTAGCACAATTGAAAGACATTTGTAAACTGACACTCAAAATGTTATCATGCTAAGGATTCTGGCATTAGGCAAATAGAATTACATTTGGTAATACTACCTGACCTAAAACTGGAAACGTTTAGTGTTATTTAACATTGAACAGTGAGAATAAAGGGTATACATTATTTTATACATTGCATGTAAATATCAGGTTTCAGCTTTAAATCTCAAGTCTCTGAGCCTTCCAATGTTCATCTTGATTTTGTTCAAATAGTTTTTACCTTGAAGTACACCAGATCCACCTTGTGTTTGAGAGCGTGGGCTTTGCCCACCAGCTTCAACACTGAGGTCACCTTCTCTGAGTTGTCAATGTTTTCCACCAATGTGTTAATGGCGTTCATGACTCTTTGAGCATGTTTCTTGAGCTGGGAACTCTGCGCCAGCTGCTGTGTATCTTCAATGTGCTTGAACTGGCTGAAGTACAGTTTAGATGAAGGGAAGTTCACAAAAAGCCTTTAAAGGAGGAAAACAATTAGGGTAAATTTCAGACATAGAGCACAGAGAGCCTTAACTAGGTACAGGGTGAGTTGGAGAGGTATAGCTGTGTCACACTGTTTATCTCGTGATGTACTTTGGCATATCTAAAATCTCGTTTCATGTGGGTCCAAACATAAAGAAACAAAGAGCATTATGTCCTACCATATGCGTCGCTTATGATGTGCTCCTATTTTGTATGTTCTCCACCATACAAATGGTTCTCCAACACACAATACATTGTGTGTATTGGGATCCTGTAAAATGTGAAGTCTGTTACTGTGTCAGGGAATATTAAGTTAGTTTTGCAATGATGTCGCTGCCCTTGTTTTCCATATTTGATGACCACCTGGGGATTAAAGTTCAATGCAATATACACAGTGTATGGATGCCCCCAGTTGGTCAATTATTGGTTAAACTAAGAAAACAGGTTGGACTACGTTGCCTTTGGGGTAACTGCGAGCATGCCAAGGTGAGTGAATCTTCATTAGTGCAGAGAGAGTGTCTGCATAGTGTATCCTGAGAGAGTAGGGGATGAGGTACAAATTGCACAAGGCACTTTTTCACCACAGGACCAACTTACATCAACCATGTACACACCGATTAAATCTGTACACAGTTTAGAGTCACAAATTAATCCTTGGGGGTGGATTGAGGGTGTGAGAGGAAGTTGTGGTACCAAGGAAACAATTTGCAAATGCATAGGCAATGCATTCAAACTACCGAAGGATTTGGACTAGAATCTTTCTTACATTCAGACAATAGTACAAATCACTGCCCTGTTATCTTGATCTTCTGTTTGTTTATGACAAAAATAAGGTATAAAGCTAAATTTATAAACATCGTTTTTGTTATGTGCCACTCAACCATTAGCCATTCCTTTGCAAACCTTTCTTCTCAGATGTCTGATAGGGTGTATTGCTAACTAGAGAGGGCCTAATGCAAAATTGAATTCCCCTCTCAAGGCTACCTCTCCTGATTTACTGTATATTTACTGCAGTTAAAGTTACCTGTGACAATGATTACTTCATGTTTTTTTTCCAATTTGTTTGGGACACAGGCAGTTTTCTTGTTTCAACAGACGTTCCAGGTCTACATTTTCTTTGTTTGTCCAACCTGATTTAAGCTGGGCCCTATCAGAGAACAAATAGTCACTTTGATGTTTTCTTTAATTACACCCTCGCTTGACCCTCAGAGGTATTATAGTGTATATTGGAAATAGCAAAGGGAAACCTAAAAGCTCACCCCCTCACACAGTTCTGGGAAGAGGGCCAAAGCATCTGGCTGCTGGCTATCAAATCAAGATGTCCCGTCTACCCCTAGCTCTGCAACTGCTTACACAAAAAGGAAGCAAATATTTATTTTCTGCTAGCTCTGACACATATGCCTACATATCAGGGTTTTACATGTGAAAAGGGAGGAAGTTGGAGTGTCCTTTGGAGAGTTCAGATGGGTGGAAGGCTTTGAAAATGCCGGAGCTTCATGGTCCCGGTTTCGCTGCAAACTAATAAGGAGTGACAGTGTTTAATCTCTGTCTTGTAATTGCATGACCTGTGGATGCATATAAATAGCCTAATTAGATTTTTCTGTGGTCATTGGACTCTAAATCCTTCCTTATCTTATTTCAAGAATAATTGAAGAGCTGAATTAAAGACATCTTCTAATTTCAGAGACTGAGTGCTGTGATTTACTTCCGTGGATCTTATCTGTTACCCAAAAAGACTGTAATTTTGTTGGATTAATATTAGCGCTGAGGTTCTTCAGCAGAGTGACAGGATTTATTTCTTACTACCTAACAGAGTATCTCACAAGGCAAGGTTTTCCAATCAATCGTCATTCCTCAAATTCCTAAAGGCCATAGACTCTGTGTTGGAATCTAAGTATGGAAAATACGAGGTCAAAAAGGAGTCATGTCCATGTACATTTATCAATTTTATTTAAGTGCTTGTTGTGAATGTGCTGCAGCTGAAGTGCCACAGAAAAGTATTTTTTTTCATATTTTGTCCTAACCATAAACGTCTGTATTTTGTTGGGGCTTTATGTGGTGGACCAATACAAAGTAGCACATCTAGGAAGTGAATGGAAAATGATTTTGGTTTTCAACATTTTTATTTTTTTAGCTCCCTTTATTCTAATACTACTGCACACAATTTGGTACGGTCATTTACCTTCAGACATCACCTAACTAGTAAAATGAGTCAATATGTGAGGTACTTCAACAACGTTTTAGTGAAAAAGTTGCTTCTTGGTGATGTCTGCTGACAATGAAAGTTAACGTTTCTTAATGGCTTGACCACCTTACCAACACTGGACCTTCTAAAACATTTTGTGCTCCATTAAACAAGTGTGATCATTTTTTTCCTCAGGAATAGAAACTTAAACTTAAAAACAATTATTAACATTTAGTGCAGTCTAGGCAGTGTAATGTGGTAAGAGTTGATGTGATAATGGATAGGACTAAATACAGGGCAATCCTGGAAGAAAACTTCTTAAAGGCTCCAAAAGTCTGGAGACTGGGGCAAATGTTCTTCCCTAGTCCAAGGGGCAGACCTGAATATTTTTTATATTTTTATATCAAAATCTTCAGCAATCTGAGAGGATAAAAAAAACATTGCTTTACTAGCAACATGTGACACCTCTCACATGAAGCCCCTCTGCAATCAAAAAGGATTATTAAGGCACGCTGTGTCATGCGGTAAATCCTGTCACACATGAACCAAAGTCAAAAGCCTCCATGCATCTGTGCAGATGCCTGACTTTTACAACAGTTTCCCATTCCTGGATTTCAGTGTTAATGCTAAAAAAAGAAAGCGATTGCAAGTCTTTCCAACAGCTCTGCGAGATTGCCATAAATAGATGAATCAAAAAGCTGAAACAACTGATTGAGTGTATCAGAATAAAAGAAATTAAAATAAACTAAGCCTTTTGTTTTCTGGGAAGGCTTAAAGGTCTCGCTGAGTGATGGAGTCCTGTGGCTGCAGGTATTCAAAACACGGCCTGTGCTGCAAGGGAAAGACAGCCAAAGATGTTTCCATAATGGATTTTTATAATTTTTATGATGTTCTTTTATGAAGATAGTGAGAGATAAGGCTATTGCATGGTCAAAATTATCATTAACGTGTGTCATCTGTTGCATTTTAGGAAGGAAACTCCTCAGTTTGGAATCTAGACATATTTCCTGGAAAAATAGGTCGTACATTTACTGGCTTCAGTAGTTGCATTACTAGAATTTAAGGTCTATATAGGGAAAATATCAAATTTATGGGTTGTGATTAAACCCATCACAACAGCATCACATTCGCCACAATCCTTCATAAAGCAACAATCACATTAATCAAAACCTCAAACAGCAGATGGAAATACCTGACCAGTATGGCAACCCCGGCCTCCTCACAGTTCTGGTAGACTTTCGCCCACGAGTCCAGGATCATCACCCTCTCCTTGTCAGTCAGTGGGCTTGGGTGCTCCAGGTGGTCCACCTCTTCCTGCTTCCTCTCCATCTGGAAACACAGTGTGTAAGCAGGCTGAGCACATGCAGCAGACAGGCAGACAGGAAGGCTCTGGTGGCACTGCCCCTCCCCCAGAATAAACAAAATAATTTCTACCTTTTTGTTTTTTCTTTTTTGGCGTCTCTTTCTCAGTCAGAAAAAAATAAAAGATAAAAATTCTCTCTCCACCCTTTCCAAGTGAGAATCTTTGCTCCCTACCTCTGAGCCTCTGCTGAGCGAGAGTGTGAGTGAGAAGTCGGATGAGAAAAACACAAGAAACGCACACCGTGAACGAGGAGGAGCCTCTGTTAGTCTCTTTTTCTACACTCTCCTTTCCCACTTTGCACCCTCCCTGCTACACACTATTCCTCCCTCTGTCCACTTTACCTTTGTAGGTGTTATGTGATGAAAACATAATGGGATCAGACATAAATCCATAATAGGTGAGCCAGATATGTCATGCATGCAGAGCGAGAGCATGGATGTTATACAATACCATGCTATTGAGCGATAAAGGGGCATGCTCTCAACTTTTCCTAGAGACAGACCATATCTGACAACACAAGAGATTAACCTGCAATCAAATTCAATTTCTTTTATAGAACTACCAATATAATTATAACTATGTTGGTTTGATCTCTGCTGCAGAGAAGAACTGGATTATCTTGGTGTGTTTTTCATTTCTTTACATTTCAAATTCTATGTGCATAACCTCAATACACCCACACATACACTTTCCAGCTTTGTGGTGGCAGTTATCAGTGGGAAGGGATGTCTCACTTGTGTTGACATAGCTAAGATAAAAAAAACAAAAAACTTGTAAAGTTCTTTGTTTTCCAGCTCCACATTGGGTTGGATGTATAGCCATTCAAACCCAGATTAAGAGATTTACTGCCTCAAGTGGAGGAGTTCAAGTATCTCAGGGTCTTGTTCACGAGTGAAGGAAGAATGGAGTGGGAGATCGACAGACGGATCGGTGCGGCTGCCACAGTAATGGGGGCGCTGTGCCTTCCGTTGTGGTGAAGAGAGAGCTGAGCCAAAAAGCGAAGGTCTCGATTTACCGGTCGGTCTACGTTCCTACCCTCACCTATGGCGATAAACTTTGGGTCATGACCGAAATAACGAGATCCTGGATGCAAGCGGCTGAAATTAGCTTCCTCCGTAGGGTGGTCGGGCACTCCCTTAGAGATAGGGTGAGGAGCTCGGCCATCTGGGAGGGGCTCGGCGTAGAGCCGTTGCTCCTCCACATCGGGAGGAGCCAGATAAGGTGGCTCAGGCATCTATATGCCTCCTGGACGCCTTCCTCGGGAGGTGTTCCAGGCACGTCACACTGGGAGGAGGCCCAGGGGATGGCCCAGGACACGCTGGAGGGACTATGTCTCTTGGCTGGCCTGGGAATGCCTTGGGCTTTCCCCGGAGGAGCTGGAGGAGGTGTCTGGGGAGAAGGACGTCTGGGTGTCTCTGTTGAGTCTGCTGACCCCGTGACCTGGTCCCGGATAAGTGGAAGACGACGAGTACGAGTACGGGTATCAGAGCTCGTGAATTGCAAAAGCTAGGAGGAATACTATAAACTGACCTATGTTAAACACTGACCCAGTCTTTGATTGTGTGATATGAACAAGATAAGATAAACCAGGCTCCAGTTTGACAACCTTTGTAATTATATATCTGAAGTGTTTGAGCAAAGGAACATTTCAAGTCATTTATAACACAGCAGACTCATGGGCAGGTATTATGTAAAAGAGTCACACTGGGAACATTATTTAGGAGCTTAACGTCCAGGATGTTCATGCATGAAGTTCGTTATACCATCGAAGAGCCATACTTCTCTAATCAGTTCCACTGGTGGAAAAATGCTATCAAATATCTGTAAACATATGCAAATAACTGTAGAGCATGTGTAGAGCAACAAAATAAAAAATAAAAACGATTAAATCTTGAAACACATTTATCTTTGCTTGATCAGAAATTTGCAGTGGAGAAACCTTAACGGACTGAAAAGAACCACAGTGAACCAGGATGCTACTTTTGCTGTATCCTAATTACCTCTGAAGTTGAAAGTTGAATCTGGGAGCGACATAAAACCTAATTTAACCATTTTCCAGATGCAAGTTCATAAATACATGGGGGTTTGTAATTGATATGCTTAATGACTATGCTAACTCCTATTAGAAGTTAGCCTAGCATTTTTCAATTTGAACTCTGCAGTAACCTGTTCACTAATGCAGACTGCATAGCAATGCAAAAAGATTTATCAAGATACTAATCATTATAACAAGAATTAAACAGTTTTTTCTGCAGCTTTGACACTGTTTTATTTGCATGGGAGCCATATTGGATTTCAGGTCACGGTTGTTGTAAAACCTCAGACTTACCACAAAGAATTCTGACTTATTTTTTTCAACATCAAACAGGGACATACTAACTTTGAAAAAACTTAATAAACAATCACATAATATCCCTTAAACACCATTCAAAGCTGAAGGATGATAAGGTTTCAGTTAATTTATGACATAACACAACAAAAAAAAGTCAAAGTCCTGATGCCCTGCTATTTTAATATACCTGTCATGATGGTGGTACTTATTTCTATTTTTTTTTAATCTGGAGGCCATCTGGGACATGTAGGCAATCACCTGGAGCAGATGGTTGCCCACTTGTGCCAGGGCACTTTTGATCTGGAAAACTGATATCTCAAGACAGTATCCTAGTTGCCTGATTAACTTTATTAATTCTGGTTTTAATCCAGCATCAGAGTAGACAGGACACATTGATGTTATAGTAATGATTTTGGTACTTAGAAAACTTGATATTTAATGACTGGGTATTTGTTATACAAATCTTGAGACCTACAGCCTTGGAGTAATCAGACCTGTTTATTTAGGATCAGTTAGTGCATGATTTACTGTTTTCTGTAAACTGAACAAACAAGTGGTATTAGAAACTGTGAATTGGTTCATGTTTTCATAGCAGAGTTAATTTAATATCACAAAAATTACCTTTCTAACTTTAGTTTATAAATTGCACTTAGAAAACATTTGCCTTGGTAAAAGAAAAATGTTTGTCATATCTCTTGAGATTCGGATATCTAAATGAGAATGCAAACATAAATATAACTGTAAAAGCATTTTTAGCATACTTGCATCAACTTCCAGGGAAAAGAGGTGGACATGATGAAGGGCTACAGAAACATAAGTTTTTTACCTAGACAGTACAGTACTACAAATTTAAAACCAAGAGCCTTTCACCACAAAGAACAAATTTTGCTACTTGTGGGAGCTTAGGAACTGCAAGACTTGCAGCAAAATGCTATCTTCTGTGGCTCTGTAGTGGAAGAGGCTCTTTGCAACAGCTGTTTTAACTTCAGAATCAGGAAATCAAAGAAATTGAGCAAACCTCCAGATGTTTACATACCTCATAGCTTCTCAGAATGATTTCGAAATCTGCTGAGGGTACTTTTAGTTACTCTGGCCACATTCCCTGTGACACCTACTGACCTGAGGTCAGTTACAGCTGTGTTTATATTCACAAACTCAAAGCCTTTTTAAGGGCCTGTCATATATTTGTGTGTGTTTGTGTGTATTTGCTTCAGTGAATTAGTCAATTACCACCCTCCGTCGATCTCCAGACAATCACTAAGCTGTTAATATGCCTTTTCATGTTTAAAAACATTTAAGAACTTCCAGTACAGCTCATTGAATGAGTCCGGTGAATTTATGTACAGGGGTTGGATGATGAAACTGAAACACCTGGTTTTAGACCACAATAGTTTATTAGTATGGTGTAGGGCCTCCTTTTGCGGCCAATGCAGCGTCCATTCGTCGTGGGAATGACATATACAAGTCCTGCACAGTGGTCAGAGGGATTTTATGCCATTCTTCTTGCAGGATAGTGGCCAGGTCACTACGTGATACTGGTGGAGGAAAACGTTTCCTGACTCGCTCCTCCAAAACACCCCAAAGTGGCTCAATAATATTTAGATCTGGTGACTGTGCAGGCCATGGGAGATGTTCAACTTCAATTTCATGTTCATCAAACCAATGTTTCACCAGTCTTGCTGTGTGTATTGGTGCATTGTCATCCTGATACATGGCACCGCCTTCAGGATACAATGTTTGAACCATTGGATGCACATGGTTCTCAAGAATGGTTCGGTAGTCCTTGGTAGTGATGCGCCCATCAACACAAGTATTGAACCAAGGGAATGCTATGATATGGCAGCCCAAACCATCACTGATCCACCCCCATGCTTCACTCTGGGCATGCAACAGTCTGGGTGGTACGCTTCTTTGGGGCTTCTCCACACCGTAACTCTCCCAGATGTAGGGAAAACAGTAAATACACAATACACATTGTTTCACATTGTCCACAGCCCAAGATTTGCGCTCCTTGCACCATTGAAACCGACGTTTGGCATTGGCATGAGTGACCAAAGGTTTCACTATAGCAGCCCAGCCGTGTATATTGACCCTGTGGAGCTCCCGACGGACAGTTCTGGTGGAAACAGGAGAGTTGAGGTGCACATTTAATTCTGCCGTGATTTGGTCGGCCGTGGTTTATGTTTTTTGGATACAATCCGGGTTAGCACCCGAACATCCCTCTCAGACTGCTTCCTCTTGCGTCCACAGTTAATCCTGTTGGATGTGGTTCATCCTTCTTGGTGGTATGCTGACATTACCCTGGATACCGTGGCTCTTGATACATCACAAAGACTTGCTGTCTTGGTCACAGATGCGCCAGCAAGACGTGCACCAATAATTTGTCCTCTTTTGAACTCTGGTATGTCACCCATAATTTTGTGTGCATTTCAATATTTTTAACAAAACTGTGCTCTTACCCTGCTAATTGAACCTTCACACTCTGCTCTTACTAGTGCAATGTGCAATCAATGAAGACTGGTTACCAGGCTGGTCCAATTTAGCCATGAAACCTCCCACACTAAAATGACAGGTGTTTCAGTTTCATTGTCCAACCCCTGTATATATCTGAACTTGTATGTATAGTTCACACTCAATGTGGTTTAGAGATAACCCAGAATAAATTAAAACTCGTGAATCTAATTAAATGTATTGATGTTGTTTATTGTACAATCATTCCAGGTTTGGAAAAAGACCAATGATAGAATTTAACAGAACAGGATAAAATAGAAATAGAATACCTTTAAGTCTTTATGCAACTATACAATGAAATTAAAAAAGATGCTTCTTATCAGTGCAGAGACATCAGAAGAAAAAATGTTAAGTAGAATAATATATATATATATATATATATATATATATATATATATATATATACAATATATTGCACAGATAGCTATTATTGCACAGTGAATATGTTGAACAAATGAATATGAAAATATTGCACAGTTGTTGTTGGAAGGGAAGTCCTTCGGGGGAAGCTATTAAGGGAGGTGGGTACATGTGGGTATTTGTGCATGTGTCACTTCAAAGTGCTTATTTCCCTGGGAAAGAAACTGTTCTTTTGCCTGCCGGGTTTTGATTTGATGCACATGTAGCGACTCCTTTAGAACGGAAGGTCAAACAGTCTAAAGCCAGATGTTCTTGGTGATCTCATGTGCTCTGCTGGGAGGGAAAGATGTCTTTCAGGGAGTGGAGAGGGCAGCCAACTACCCTCTGAAGCCTTCTCTTGTCTGCCATACCATACTGTAAAGCAGTATGCCAGCAAACTCTCAATGGACATGTGGTAGAAGGTCAGCAGTAGATTGGAGTCCAGGCCTTTCTTCTTTAGGATCCTCAGGAAATGTAGACGGTGCTGAGCCTTCAAGCATAAATATTTAATGCCAATAACTAATATAACATTCATATCCATGATTACTGTATGTGTGTTTAAAATGCTTGTTTTCTCACATGTCTTGCTTTTTTACCTGTCAGGTTAAATGTGCAGGCTCTGGAGCTACTAGAGCTTAAAGCAGAAAGACAACTGTTGCACAAGCTGCACCACATGATGGACATCACTCAGATGCCCTGCAAAATAAACCAGATGAGCAAATGATACACCTTTAGTTTGAGATGTCTTAACCTCTGCTTCAAAAAACTGATGGTAATAAAAGTATTTCCTTCAAGCTGCAACAACACTATGTATTGCATCAGTTATATACAATAGTGGAACAAAATGTGAAAAACACATAAAAGGTATTTCAACGCACACATCTGTTTACATTTAGAGGAGTCTAGCATCTTTGATTTATTGTAAAACAGAGGTTCCTCCTCCAGCCCATCAGGCTAATCTCTTCCTGACTTATTAAATTTTAGTGGGATCCAAAAAAACCTTTAGCAATATACACAGCATTTTAATGTTCAAATATATTACAGAAATTATGCTTGAGGTAATTTTCTGTCAAGATAACGAGTCACCATTCATGAAGCTTAAAATTAGTTTAAAGACGTTTTGTACATTAGTTTTAAACCCTGGGATCTTGGTGGCTTTTTAATAATAATATTCATTTTTCTAAATTGGTTAATGCTAGCAATAGCTTTGATGGATAATATGTTTTCTACTATTGCAATCATGTTAGACAAATAATTACCTTTGAAACAGTTTTGATTTGATTTTAACATGTTAGCATGCTTAAAAGCCACAATTACTTACATACTATGGTGAAAAACCTGACTTCCAGAGATAGTAGTAGTTTGAAGTAGTTTTGCACAACCAGATTAATAAAAACAGTGGTGGCCCTCTGTTGCCACCCTCTGGAACGTTATGGAAGGCGAGCTGGCTTAAAGCATAAGCTTTTCTGCACTCTGGTAAAACAACATCCTTTTAAATTTAGGAGAACTATTTATGATGTGATGAAATTAAAAATTAAACAACACAAAAGTTACAACATAATCAGCACATGATGTGTTTGGTCTATATTATATCTTATTACCTTTAGGATTTAATATATTAAGGCAGAGTTGTTCATAACAGATTAATTTGTAAAAAAGTAGTGACTCATTGATCTTTTGTCACCTAGTGTAGGCTAAAAAGTGTTTTAAAGGCCTTAAAATAAACATTATTACTGTAGTACCATAAGCATCTACTGTCTTAAAGAAAATCCTACAGTTCTCTATCAGTGAAATTTGAAGATATTTTTTCTTCACCATGCTCTTAATGGTTGGTAGGTGCGAAAAAACATATGTGTTGTTGTCTGGCATTTTGTAAAATTTTTTGTCATCTCTCTGAGCGTAGATATGGGCAAGTATGGACAATTAACTATTTTCTTACAGCTCTTTACTGACTTATGAAGGTTAACATCTGCCTAACTTGTTTTTCAAGTTTTCCTGTGTTTCCCATTTTGAGAAGCAGCTAAAAGAAAAATATCATCTGTGTAATACCAGATCTATACTGCAGGGAAGCAGAAAGATGTGGATAATTAATTAAATTCTTTGACACTCATCCATTAAAAAAGGAAAGGATGCATAAACACACTTCAATCATAAAAACTGTTAGCGGGAGAGGTGATTTAGACAAAAAAAAAATGATTTTTAATGCTCACATTCTTTGGCAGTGATATTTTACTTTTACTTACAATAAATATAAGGGTCAAATAAATATATAAAATTACTAAATCTGACTTGTTGTTCTTCACATAATATCAGTTTGAAATAATCAGTTTTCTGCCAGCACATAAGTAGACATGTATCAGGGGGATGGTTCTGAGTTTAGATGAAGATCCCATATTTTTTGCTGCAAACACAGAACTGATTTCATGTCCTACTGTTATATAAAATAGGTCTCTTAATTACTTAACATTAATTTCTAAATTAACTGTTGCATGACAAGCTGCAATTTATTTACAATATATTGGCTGACCAAGTGTACAGTAAATTAATTCAACCAGAACTATACAAAGCCTTAAATGACTGCATTTAAAACTAAATTGCCTTTTAGTCTCAACCATTGGTCTTCAACCTTTCAAATCCAATGAGCATTTTTTTATCCCCAGTCCAGTTAAATAAAGTTTGTTTAGATCTGTAAATGTTGCATGACCTTTTAAAAAAAGACAACTTATTATTTTTAAATTTCCAATATAGGAATTTATAGAAGAATCCTGATTTTAATTCTGTTTGTAGGTTTTAAAATAAAACTTTTGCAAATCGAGGGTGGATCCATTTTCTTCTATGGGATGTTGATTTTTGTGAAAAAAGAACCTATCACAAGAAAAATAGATCTAAAAGCTTTCACTGATACGTTTAGTGTCATTCTTGTTGTGGAAATTCAATGTAATTATTCCATAAAAGAGGTGGCTTGTCCTCTTCTGGTTGGAGGGGAGTTCCTGCCTCAAGTGGAGGAGTTCAAAAAAGGCGCGTGCTTGTTGCAGGCTCGGAACCGTCGCGCTGTGCTCGCGCCACAGGGGAACTACGGTAACCCTGAAAGCTCAACATCGTATCGTGTTTGTATTAAACAGGGGAAACGCTATCTGATGGATCTCCACACCCTGTCAGATATCGTTCCCCCTGCATTAAACAGGGGAAACTCATCCTCATGGCCCAATATCACCCATCTGTATTCATTTTCTGTTTTTTGCCACTTTAAAAGATTAACCTCTAATGTCTAATTGTGATTTTTTTTTGGGATGTCCATATCATCTTGGATAATTTGTTGGATATTTCAAAAATATTCTACTCGTTTAGGTAAAACAGCATCCTTTATTAAGTCATGGACTTCTTTCAAGTAATGTTTTAGTTGAATACATCTGACCGGTCTATATTTTAATTTTTTTATTCTTTTCAGTCAAGGTTGTTCTCGAGTTATGGTTCACTATTTTTTTATTTAAATACATCCAAAAAAAATTCTTACTAAGTTTTCTGTATATTGTACTTCAAGAAAGATCCCCAGTCACTGCTTCACAGTTTTAAAGCTGGCAAATTCTTTTTTTCTCACTTTTAATATTTAGAGCTTGTATTTTCCTATTTGTTTCAGAAACTACGCGAACCTTGATTCTATGTATAAATCTGGGGAACGCCAAATCCCACTAGAAAAAACATAAAAATTTAATAATTGACGAGGTTCATTCACATCGATAGACACTGGTGGCTGCGTCACCAATTAGCTATTATTGTACATTTGAAAACGTTTAAACGTTGCTTATGTAATTTTGGTACCTTGGTAAATTGCGCCCGACTCTGAAAAGTAGCAAGAAATGGATCCGTTAACATTTAGCAATGTTTTCCAGTATTTATCGCTTGGAAGCTACCCTGAAGGCTCTTCTAAGAGTCAAAAATATTTGATAAGACGAAGGGCAGCTGACTTTGCAGTTGATGGTGAGTATATGTTTTCTTAAAATTAACTGTTGGACAAAGGCCTCTAGTCTTTTCCTTACCTAATTTATACAGCAATAAGTTCTTTCGGGTATGTTGAATTGTGTTGCACCAATTGCATGGCCTTATTTCCTTTTTTAAGCATACATTTGAATGATCTGTAACACCACAGAGCCACAGTAATATACAAAATTAAATAATTACTTCAAGGTATTAAGCCTGTCGCAATAAGCAATTAAGAAATAAATCGCATTGAAATCTGTATGTGGGTTAAAAAATTATTACCCAACATGACATTTATGTCATTTCTGTCTTTCTATCTATAGCAAATGCATCCAAGTAAAAATACAATTGTATATTAGAAGATTGTTACAGAATACTTACTGTTTATGTTTTTTGCATAACACCAACCACATCAGGAACCACCATTCACATACATTCATATTGAAGTAGGTTTTTTTTTTTTGGTTGATTAAGCAAGAAGTTTGCTTTTTTTAATTTTTTACTCAACTTGTGATATTTTGACAGGTGGAGTACTGTATTACTGCAAGGGAAGCAGTCAGTCAAAGCGGAAGGTTGTGAATGCAAAAGACGAAGCGGAACAAATATTTAAGGAGTTTCATGCCAGTGCTTTTGGGGCCCACTGTGGCATAGTTAAAACCAGAGATGCTATCACCAGAAGGTTTTACTGGCTAGGCATGACAAAAGACATCGATAAGTGGGTAGGTATTTCTTATAAATCAAGGCTCACAAACAGAAAACATGGTAACAGGTACATTGTTAATGTACAATATTTTAAAGGTTACATTGTTACAACAAGTCATTGTCTAGTTAGTAGATGGTGTTGAACACAAATGTAATAGGTGGAAGTGGAGAGTAGTTAATTGGTGGAAGTTTGATGAACTTTCATACAAGGAGATGACAGTGAGAACAAGGAGCACATGGAGAATAACTAGAGGCTTATGTGAGAAGTGAATCAAGAAGAGTTGCTTAAAAACTGGAGGTTGAATGATGAAATAATGGACCAGTGATACTTAGAAAAGAAGGTGCAGGTGTGAGGAGACAGCTGAGGGAGAGAGAAAGAGATAAAACAGTGGAGCTAGGAGGATTAACACCTACGGGGAAATAAGAAACACGAATCCAAACTCAACTGACAATAACTGAAATAAATGCAAAGTAAAAAGAAACAGAAATAAGCTTGATTTAATCAAGACGAAGAATAATTTGGGCAAAACACAAATAACAAATTATGAAATCTCTAAATCCAGAATAAACAGAAAACAAATCAAAATCCTATTACATTCTTGTATTGTTTTAGCTTATAACAGCTTTTTGATGGTTGACATTTTATTAACAAATGTGGTTCTTTAGGTCAATCAATGTGTGCAATGCCAGCAAATTGCACTGACAATTAAGCAGGAGACAAAACCCATCCCAATTGAAGTAAGTGACATACATATCAAAACACTACAAGAAGGATATTTTATTATCCCTGGTCAAAAGTGCTATTCTCTGTTTTCTTTTACTTTTTCAGGTGAGTCAACCGTTTGAGCTTGTTGGGATGGACCTTATAGGAAAGGTGGTTAAGACAGAGGCTGGGAACCAGCACATTGCAGTCATGGTTGACTATTTTACAAAATGGTCTGAAGCCTATCCTTTACCGTCTAAAACAGCAGCAGATGTTGCACAATGTATTTTGAAGTTCTGTTATCGCTTTGGGGCCCCTAAGCAAATCCTGACCAACCAGGCGAAAGAATTTGTCAATGAGGGGTGTTGCTAAATACTTTTGAGTGTTATGGACCGATGTATGATGCAATATGAAAATGGTTAGTAATTTAGTGATCAAGTTATTTCTTGTTGATGTTTATCTGTTAAAGCATTTATTCATTTTTGACCAACAGTTGAACAAGGACATTTGCACAATGCTGGACATTGAGCGCAGCCTTTGTGCTCCCTATCATCCTCAGACCAATGGGCTAGTAGAAAAGCTCAATGGGACAATTCAAAGGTAATTACAATTTCAGAATTTAACTGTAATTATTTAAAAGTGTTTTTTTTTTACATTTTGCATGAACATTATGCCAGTACATACTTTGTCCTCTTTGACAATGTGGTAAAGTACGGCCTGTGTGCTGATAGTGAAATACAGATGTCTTCCATCATGTACAGACACATAGATTGGCCTCCCTTACATTCTTCTCCAAGTGTTGATGCCATTATTCTCTGTGAAGTTGGAAATTGTTCATCTTATGCTGGTGTGATCTTCTGCTCCCCTGGAGTTAATGGCCTGCTGCAGTGGAATCCCTTTGTGTGACCCTCACTGTTTTGTGACATCAATTACTGAATAGGTTATCATTTTCTTTAGGTCGAAAACTCCCAGGACTGGGTTGGTAAATTTGTCCACATTGGCTGGGAGTTTCTTTCAGTTAATTTAGCAAGCAAATGATAAAATGTTGTTTTTCAGAACACTGTGCAAACTTGTGAGCGAGCGACCAGACACTTGGGACACCTACTTGGATGCTGTGATGTTTGGACTCAGAACCAAAAAACAATACACAACAAAGTTTTCACCATATTTCCTCCTCTTTGGAACAGAGGCTTGTATGCCATGTGAGATTCCAGAGAACATCCTGGTGAGACATGATTTTGTCTGTCTGTCTGTATTACATTCTACATGCAGAACCCTGTAGATGTAAGACAATATTTGAGGTCATGTTTAGTTTTGACTCTTGATGGAAATTTTTTATAAATGTAAAAATAAAACAGCAGTATCTCTGGTGGTATTTTGTGATAAGGTAACATATTACATTAATAACAGAGAAAAGAAATTGCAATCTAATCTAAATTTTTGTAAGAGAAATTTCCAATAATTCCCAATTAATGTACCAAGTTCATCCACCTGTTTTATTTTCTTCTGTCCTAAAACACATTAAATGTTATTCAAATTTTTTGTGGTTATGGATAACCACCATGTTTAAGGTTTTGAAAAATATTGGTCTGCCAGGTATGTTTTCACATCTGAAATATCCAATAGTCAACAGTGGACACCTTGTTAAGGTTTCTGAAATCTGCTTATATGTTTTTTTTTTGTTCTTTTATCCCAGATTGACAACAAGATTAAAGACACTCTGGGAAGGAGTCGGTGTTGGAGCAATAAAAAAAACTGGACACAATTTTCCAACTAGTTCAGCAAAACATAAAAACAGCTCAGCGAAATACTAGACCTCAACTCATAAATCAGAAACTTTTAAGGTTGGAGAAAAGGTTCTATGACTCAACATAAGAAGCCAAGAGCGTAAGGGTGGCAAACTTGAGAAAAACTGGATCGGCCCACGCACCATTGTTAACTTAATCAACAAAAGTGCAGATCTCCAATCCCCAACCGCTTTTCTGCCAAAAGTGAACATAGATCAGCTTTGGTTATTCATTGAACAAGAACCAATAATCCTTCAGAACATTATAAAAACTGGAAAACCTGCTCCCCCCACTCAACCTGCTGGGGACCTTGCTTCCTCCACTCAACCTGCTGGGGATCCAGCCTCCACCCTTCAAGGTGTTGAAGCTGCTACGGATCCAGCTGTGCCACCATTTTCAGGCTCTACAAAAGTAGAGCAGGGTATGTTTTGGGACACTTTTCAATGTAAATATAATGTACATGTGTATTGTAAGAGTTTCACATCCAAAATCTCAAATTCTTTCCTGTTTTATTTTAGATATCCGGAAAGCCTGGGATGGCATGACAGCGGCTGTTCTTCTTTCTAAAATTGGGCCTTATAATCTGTTTTACTTTGATATTTTCAGAACAGCACCAGGAAGGGAACTCGAGAGCGAGGTAAAACACATAGTTTTTCTAACCATCCCCAATTTAGAAATGTCACTGCACTGGATGGGTATTCTTATAATATGATTGTGCAAGTTAACAAACAAAGACCTATCTTTTTAGCTGATCAATGCCTACATGAAATTTTTGGAGAGAAAGCATAATACATCCTCAGCAGAGAAAGTGCTGTGTATCGACTCGTTTGGCATGTCTGCTGTGTGGCAAAAAAAAAAAATCCCACTTCAAGGTTGGTTGTTTGAACTGTTTTACAATTACCTTAAAAGGCATCATGATGCTGACATCAGTGTTTCAATTTTTCAGTGGGATCCAACAGACTACAGCACTCTGTATGGCATTGTTAATGACAACCATCACTGGTTTGTCATTGTAAGTGTTTGCATATCATCAATAAAGACAGTTCCTCTCCAATTCTTTTGTTTTAATCAAAGTTTTAAAAAGTCCATCACAGGTGTTGAATATCTCGATTCAAGTATCTTACAATCATGTGCCTTTAAAGCAATACAAGGCAGACAGTTAGTAGCCAAATCAAATCTGTTGATGTCTTTTCAGATTATATTTCCAAAACAGAGAAAATCTCTTCCTCTGGACTCACTTGGGGAAAGTAGTTAGAAGTTGAAGAGATGTCAAGAAATGTCAAGGTATGTGTATTTTTGGATTTTTATTTTCATGACAAAGTTTTATTATTTTTGGGTAGTTGAGAATGAAATAATTTGGATACTTTTTTGAGACCATCAGTAGCTCTACATCAGACCAACATAGAGGCGTTTATTTTTCAATATTTTCGATGACTAAGCATGCCTTTTCAAGTGTGGATGCAGGCTGTCCGTGGTATAACGTATCACATTGTAATTGCTGTGATATACAGCCTTTTTAGTCTATAAAATGGCAAGACCTTTAATTGCAAACATCAACATCATAAATGGCACATAATTGTCCTTGAAAACAAATGTGTATCCTTTGCATTATCAGTTATTTCTCCTGTCATGCTTTGTATTTCTTTGAGTTGTATCAATAAAAATGTGATGGCAGGATAATTCTATAAATTTAAATTGTGTTTATTTATATGGCACAAATCCTCCAGGATGAACCATGAAGCAAAATTACATAACAAATTGGTCAAATCATATACACAAGTAAATATCTTTGATGTATGCTATTTTTTTTTTTTTTTTGGTAAGTTAGAAAGGAACGCAGGGAACTTTACCTAAATATGTTTATTTTTAAAAGTTATTTGTCAAAGCAAGCTTACTGTTCTGCATGAAACAGGCATGTTTCAGTTAGATAATTGCTAATACCTTGCTGTTTTTTAGAGCTCTTGTGAAGAAACAGGGCAGGAATGTGTCAAGGTGGGAGTGCAACACACTTCCACATCCCCTACAACCTGACTCCAGCTCTTGCGGTGTGTTTGCCATAAACGTATTAAAAATGTACTCCTATATTCACTTGAGATACATGTTGGGCTATATGTGTTTTGTGTTTGTACTTCAGTTTGAAGAGAAAATACTTGATGGACAACATCCTGTTTTTCCTGCCGGACGTAAGGATGTGGAAATGCTACGTTGGCAGATTGCAGTCACTGTGCTGGAAGCATCAGGTGGGTAACAAAAGTAGCTCTCATAAAAGATAACAACTACATCATTTAAAGGTCCGTTTAGCTCCGTAAAGTAAAACTATCTGTGTTTCTAGGGTATGTACTAAAGTTTGCAAACTGGACAATTAGTTTATAACCTTGCAGATGACTTGACAGATATCTGCTGCATCTGTGGACAGAAAGACGATCCCAGTGTATCCCGATACAGTGTTCTAGAAAATGTTGACACTTTAAGATAAATATTTTATACATGAAATCATAAAGTACAAAAAAGTTAATAGGTAATACTATTGCTGCTAGAATGATGTTAAAATAAAAATTAAACACTTTAAATAAAATTCAGATGTGCAAGGAAAGTGCTTTGTGTAGCTCCTGGACCAGACTGTGCAGGCTAAGGAGTTCCCAAGTGCTTATTTGGCATTTGAAGCAGACATGTGTGACTGTACCTCCCATGAAGACATCCATTGGGATATGGCCTTATGTCACACAAAGAAAGAAGGAAGCCCCAAAATCCAAATATTTACTTTTGTGTTAGTGTGTATATGAAAGACAGCTACATATATTTTAAGTACATTTAAAGAAGGCTAATTATTCAAAAATGTTTTTGGATTTGTCGAGTCCCAATTATTTGTTGGATTTGGCACAGAATAATGTTTGCCTGTTGTGATGGAAATTCTTGCAGTAAGCATTCCAAAGTGTATGACCTTTAGGTTACCTCACTCCTCAGAACATCTGTGTTAGAGGAGGAAGCTGTAAAGCCATTATCAGAAGTTTAATGGTTAAAACTCATGCTTTAGGGGGATGTGCAGATGGGTTTGTTCCTAGATAACTTTGTCACCTCTGAACCCGAGAAGGGTCTGGGGTCATAAAACACAGACTCTTTGAAGTTGAGATAACACTGTTATGTTTGGTATACATACTGTGTGTAAATGTTGATCGGGGCTCTGCTTCACTGACTAACCTCAGTGACAGGGTCTTCAAAGGCTGAATGCCTTTGAAGACCCTGTCACTGACTAACCTCAGTGACAGGGTCTTCAAAGGCTGAATGCCTTTGAATAAAACTTATAAAGACAAAGTCCGGATTTTCTCTTCTTGTGAGTCAACTTCTCTCCACTTTGATAAGAAAATTCCACTTCACTGTGATGAAGGATTAAGGATGGAGAGGCTCTGTAAGTGTATTGTAATAAGCACTGACACACACTATGATGTTGTCAGTGTACATAAGTTCCAGATATGGCTTGAAGAAAACAGTAAACAGACAAGTTAGTTGCTGTGACTGGGACTTTCTCCCAAAGGGCCACAAAGGAGCTCCTGAATAAAATACAGATCATTCAAGGTGAGCCTTGTATCAGTCAACTACAAAAGGAAGTAAACTGATGATTAACTGACTTTCCCTATTAACACTGTTAATCTTGCATATAGATCCCAAGATCAAATATTTTCCACTCTTAGACAATAAGTCTTAATAGTAGATGAAACATTAAAATATATGCTATGTGTGTACCTACATGACAGGTGAAATATTACAATAAATTTAAATCTTTTTGTTCTGCAGATATCCTGTGATGTGTGCTTGAGGTGGTTTCACCATGTTTGCTGTGGATGTCCAAACACATCAGCAGCTTTTATTTGTAAGGCCTGTTGAGGGAAGATGACTTGTTGAAGTTTTTCACAACTCTGCAATTTGTTCAGTGTTTATTTACAGGTGGAATTACACCAATTGTTGTTATACTATTATTTATTTTAGATTTTAAAAATAAGCACATTGTATTTATGTTGAATACGTATCTTAATTGAATGACCTATGTTTAAACAACATGTTCTTGAACGTTTGACAGAATCTTTAAATTTTTAAGCCTAAAAACGATTTTTCCTGTGGTGTTTTGTAATGAGGTATCTGTAAATGTGTCTAGTTTTAATTTTTGTCCAGCCAATATGTCTGTCTATAGTCTTCTTATGTTGAAGCTGTAAATAAATATTATCTGGACCAATTCAAAGTATGTATACAAATTTTACTGTTGTGGTAAAAGGTGTGATCATTCATTTCTAATAGGCAAGGGAGAGAAAACATAATGTTAAGTTAGGGGAAATTAATGGGCAAAAACAGCCATGTTTTTATAAACTAATATTCAAGTCCAAGTGATGATTCTACTATTTCAAAGAGATGGCACCATTCATATCACCCAGTTTAACACAAAGGGAAACGTGTATGTGTGTATATATATATATATATATATATATATATATATATATATATATATAGTCAGTCATTTTCTACCGCTTATTCCATAGTGGGTCACGGGGGAGCTGGTGCCTATCTCCAGCAGTCTGTGGGCGAGAGGCAGGGTACACCCTGGACAGGTCGCCAGTCCATCGCAGGGCAACACACGAACAACCATACACACACTCATTCATACACCTAAGGGCAATTTAATATATATATATATATATATATATATTTGCATGTTGTCCCCGTGCATGCGTGGGTTCTCACTGGGTACTCCGGCTTCCTCCCAGAGTCCAAAAACATGCCTGTTAGGTTAATTGGTAACTCTAAATTGCCCTTAGGTGTATGAATGAGTGTGTGCATGGTTGTATGTGTGTTGCCCTGCGATGGACTGGCGACCTGTCTAGGGTGTACCCTGCCTCTCGCCCATAGACTGCTGGAGATAGGCACCAGCTCCCCCGTGACCCACTATGGAATAAGCGGTAGAAAATGACTGACTATATACTGTGCAAACTTGTGAGCGAGCGACCAGACACCAGATATATACTAAACTGTGCTCTCATCTCATCCGAGATATATATATCTCGGATGAGATGAGAGCACAGTTGCAGAAAAGTGGGACAGCTTCGCCGAAACACGTTGTTTGAGCTTTCACGGTGTCCGTAGATCTTCTGCGGCGCAAGCACGGCGCACTGGTTACGAGCGCTAAACAAGCACACGCCTTTTTTGCCGCGTGAGCGGCAAGGAGACGCTGGGGAAAGCGTATCTGATGGGGAAACGCGAATCGACGTAACACCTGTTAAGCGGAAGACGAGTATTCCATAAAAATGAAAAACAAACTGCTAAAACTTGTATTTTTTTTATATCTGTATTTAAAAAAGAAATGCTGGTTCATATTTTTTTACCTAAAGTTATTTGGAGGCTTTGTGAAAAGTCCAAAGGTTTAAAGTCCATCACTAAAGGTATATTAAAATGTTCTGTTAAAATTAACACTGGTTTATTGTTTAGCATCTATTTTTCCCATATTAAATCTATGTATTCAAATTGAAGATGGGATTTTTCATAGTTTTTCCATGGAAGATTGTTGATTCAGATTGATCTAATGACAGATTGATATATTTAACGTATTTTACATGTCTTAACAAGGAGTGCAAATAAATGAGGAGGGTACCGATTATCTAATTTAATCTGTCATGCTGAAGTAAAATACTTTTATTTTTTCTTGGCACAGCACCAGCTTATCTACATTACAAAGCGCAGCCAACAAGATTGACCCAGTGAGCACTCCGTAGCTCTCAAATGTGGATAGCTGTCAGGTTACCATGCAAGCTGATAGAGCATAGGCTGGCTCATTTGCCTTTCCGGGAGTAATACATGTCATTAGACACGCCAATCTAACTGCATTTATTTCCCTGCTGTGTTTAGTCAAGTTTGGGACCTCGCTAAGCCTTTTTTTCGAATAAATTTGCTCACTTATTGTCAGCTAGTGTGCGGCAGTTAGCTAACCGACGACCGTGTCGTTAAAAAGCTAAACGCTCCTTGTTTGTTGGGCTAAAATAAGGTGGCGCTGCTCACAATCAGTTTCTGTGACATCAACACTGAACTTTGAGAATGAATGTCGCTAAAACTGGTTACCGTGTGTTTTCCGCAAACTCCTCCGCTGCCTGCACAGAGTTGGCTAAGAAGATAACAGAGTGAGTACTCCAAAGCACTAGTTAATGTTTAGCTATACTCACTTATATACAAACATTTAGGTGCGCTGGGGTGTAACTAGTAACTGTCAGAAACATCCGAGGAAAGGCATGTTCAGAGGCTTTGTAATTGACAATATGTCATGATTGAATGAACAATGATAGAAATGCCCCATAATCTTAAGGTTACAGTTTAAAAAGTGCATGCAAAAATATGCTGTTGTTTTACAGGCGGTTGGGGGTTGAACTGGGGAAGTCTGTAGTCTTTCAAGAATCTAACGGAGGTAAGACAAAAAATCCTACACTCAGGTAAGTGGTTGCTGTGCACATCATGTCCCCTCCTTGCTCCAAACGTCCTCAACCTCCAAGTTTGCTGTAAGAATAACAAAAGGTGTCCATCATACCCATGTACAAAAGTGGAACACATTTGTTTGGTTATTCATAAATCATGTGCTTAAAACCCTACACACAGGTATGGGATGTTTTCCTTTGAGTCTTAGCAACTAAGGGGTTATCATAGCTGGTTTTTTTTTTCATGATAATACTACATGAGCATATACAAAAGGTTAAGGACCAATTTTAAATGGACATTTTTACAGAATGAACCAATTTTTATTCAATTAATGTGTGAAATGGGAAAGATAGTTATGGTTCTTTGATACACAGCAAATACGAACACACTGACAGAACGTCAATTCCCAGACATTCACCCTTCTTTGAGAATCCTAGAAAAAATGAATAGTAATAATTTAGATTTTTGTTGAAAGAATTACAACAAATAAGTTTTTTTTCTTTTCTTTAAAGGGAACAGTAGACTTGCAGTCACCTGAATCAAGTGAAGTTGATCCCTGCTGAAGCAGGGATACATCTAAAACATGCGGGGCAGTTTGCTTTGAGGACCAGGGATGAAAAACACTTCAGTAGAGGATTGCTTTATTCTCACAAATAAAGAATTTGTGATTTTAACACAGAATTGTGTGTTCATTGTTGTTTGTTGATGTCGTGGCTTATCCAGCGCTGTCTAAAATAATGAGGACCCCTTGCAGTGCTGCGTAAAAAGCCTTAAACCTCACAAGGCTTATATTACAGCAGCATTATATCACACAGAAAGAAAAATAAGTATTATCTAATGGTGAGGTTCTTTTTCTTTCTGCTCTCGGTGGAGGAGGACGCTTTTTCTCTGTCTCCCGCACCCCTCCCATATCTGCCCTGCTTCAGCTCTGTGTCTTGTCTTCTTTTTGGAGCCTCTTTTTGCATATCTTCCAATTCTTAGTTATGGATTTGGTCAGCTGGTCTCTCAATGCAATTGATAAAATTTTCTCGACGAGAAGACAGGGTGAAGGAGAGGCCAACTTGTCGGGCTGGATGTTTTTCTCTGGATACACAATGGACTCCTGGCAGAAGTGGAGGATTGTGTGTTTGTCGATGATGTCAGTCGAGGATGTGGAAGATATGTATATAATTGGATGTTTGATATCAGGATTTCTGCTTTTTGGAGTCAGCGGTTACCTGGCATATCGAGAAATTCGGACAATGTCAGCAGCTGTTCTGGCAATTGTGAGGTTGCCTGGTATGTATGATGGGATCTTCAGAGCGATCAACACTCAGACTGAGATGTTACGTGAGCTGAATCGCAGACTGGATGTGATTCTACACAGGATCACAGGCAAGGTTGCGGTTCCTGGACTCAGGGGTGAAATGGGATAAATCTTGGAGAAGTTGTTCGCTCGGATCTGGCGAAAGACCAGGAACTTGGCTGTTTGGATTTGCCTTTGAGAAGCACCAGCGAGACTCTCAAGGCTGACGGAAAATTAAGAGTCAGCCTAACCTAAATAATTATTGTTTTTCTGAATCTGGCTCCTCTGCACGGCCTTGATGGCTGGCTGTCTTCAACTTCTCCTGGAAGTTATGTAAACATGACGCTCTGCTCCCTCTGCCCCCTCCCTTCCCTGAGGAAATCTGTGGACCTGCTCAGAACTTTGTGGCCGGTTGATGAACATTCCAAATACCATCAAGGACAATGGCCTCTGTGACAGTGCTTCATGGACTTACTTGCACACACTCACTTGCACACACACACATGCTCAAGATAAACATATGCACCCCTCACACCACCTTCACCGTTCCCAGCATGATGTTGTTTTGTAAACTTGTTGCTTCTTGTGCTGAGGTTTTTGCATCTCAAACTGTATCCTGCTAAGGATAAAGTGTGAAATATGATTTTTTTCCCTCTACTTTCCTAATGTGGCCTCTTTTCTCATCTAACAAGGGCAGCGCCTGTGAGTGGGCAGCAAAGCCTCGGTGACCCGTCCCCCCTTGTCTTGTGTCATGATGTATGTTTGGATGGGTTGTACTGGAATTCTAATTTCCCCTCGGGGATCAATAAAGTATCTTTGAATTTAATTTAATTGGATGATGGATGAAGATAAACTTTGTCACAGCTCAGGCTGTTTTCTGCTCTGATTGTAAACGTTGGCAGATTTCTACGAGTAGCTATTCTTGCCATTTTGTGACGTGTTTACGTTTGTGATGGTAGGATAGAAAAAAAAGTGTTTAGCTGGCATAGCCAGTCTTATGACTTATGAAGATCTGCAAACATTTGCTTTACTTAAATGTCCTGTTTTTTTGTGTCTTTCCCACTTTGAAGAGTGGTTAAGGTAAATGAGCCTTTGTCTCAAGTAATCTATGGTTCAGGATACCTTGACAACAAAAGCAAAATATAAATGTCAAAAATGCGTCAGTTTCATTTATTATATAGGGTCAATTTGGTACAAATAATTGTCATAAAAGTTATTTCCTAATACAGATAATTCCCCCCTTATGAATGTTCCCTCAAATTATAATAACGTTTTTAGTGTAATATTATCACACTACCATGAACAATTAATTTATTATTAAACTTTTTACACATCCTTAGCAAAACAGTCATTACATCAGTATTGTATTTTGAGGCCACGTTGCTCCCGTTATGTAGATTAAAAAATACGTTGCTGGTTTTTAAAGCCGATCAAGTTCTAGAAATTATTGTTGCACATTGGAAATATATCCTTTTCGTGTCATGTAGTAAATTAATCCTTTGTTTATATTATGCAGACGTTCAAGCACATTATTTATATGGTGATTGTTAATTTCCCTCCTTCTCTTAAACGTTTCTCTAAACGTACAAGATGTATATGTTATGAAGTCATGCATTTAATAAAGTTAGACCTGTCTGGAAAGATTTATCAACAATTGATAAAACGTTGTTGTTTCCTTTATTTAGAGACAAGAGTGGATGTGAAAGAATCTGTTCGTGGGCAGACCATTTTCATTATCCAAACCATACCAAGGTGAATACAGGACGTTTGTAGATTTCATTGCAGCTGGACCTTTTCCTAACTCAACACTTTAACTTTATGTCTTCTGTGTTTTTGCTCATATAGAGATGTCAACACAGCCATCATGGAGCTCCTTATTATGGCTTATGCTCTTAAGACTTCCTGTGCAAAGAACATTATTGGAGTTATTCCTTACTTCCCCTACAGCAAGCAATGCAAAATGAGGAAGAGAGGCTCCATAGTGTGCAAACTCTTAGCTTCAATGTTGGCTAAAGCAGGTGAGGGCAACAAAACAAAACTGAGCAGCAGATTTTCTCAAAAGTTTCACTTGTTAAAATTAGAATTTTTGCACTCTGAAGGATTGACGCACATCATCACCATGGACCTGCATCAGAAGGAGATCCAGGGCTTTTTCAGCTTTCCAGTGGATAATCTGCGTGCCTCCCCATTCCTGATTCAGTACATTCAAGAGGAGGTGATTGTCCTGTTGTGTTGTGATTGTGACTTTATCTGATGACATTAAAAAATCCAAATAATTGAAGCAATCAGCATTTGAAAGAAATGGTAACACAGAATTTTCTTTATTCTGGTAGATTCCTGATTACAGAAATGCCATCATTGTGGCAAAGTCTCCTGCTGCAGCTAAAAGGTAACAAATGTTAGGCAACACAACATTGATTTTACAATGAAACCACAGTAGAGGACAAGATTATTTTAACATTTATGTTAAGTATTCACTGTTTATTTTTATCTCTTGTCTTTTCAGGGCTCAGTCCTACGCAGAACGTCTCCGACTGGGTCTGGCTGTGATCCACGGTGAGGCCCAGTGTGCAGAGTCGGACATGGCCGATGGAAGACACTCCCCACCATGTGTGCGCAACACCACAGGGCACACAGGACTGGAGCTACCCTGTAAGATTCCCCTCTATCTTTGTTTTAAAAAATGAAATAGCCCCCCCCCCCCCCCCCCCGGGGCTATTTCTTTTTTTACAAAACTGTTAAAATGATATGTGTCACAGGTTACTGTTTCTTGCAGTTGCATTCATTTTAATTTATGATTGTTGATACACTCGTCAGTTTTCCAAAGTTTAAAAACACACTTTTGACTTGTCAGATCACTATAACAAACTAATACAGGCCATCTGAACAACGCTTAAATGTAACCATTATTAATGCACTTTTGTTTTTCTTTCTGGAACACAATGAAATGTCTGCATTAGAAGAATAGTTAGTCTAATACAACTTCTACATGTGCTAACCTCTTCTGAGCTGATGATTGTGCTGTTTCTCCCGCATACCATCATTCATACTCAAAGAAATTGATTTTATGTAATTGCATGATTTACTACACAGATACACTACTTCTACCCATGATGCATCTGTAGTAAGCTACAGTATTTAATTTACATATAGTAAGCCCCCCTCACACTGGAATAAGGTTGTATAATGAAGTCAAAAATCTGCCAGAAAGTATATGGTCTCTGCAGGGTCTCAGAGTAGTCTTCTGTGGCGTATTAAGAATGCACTGATTGCACTGACTGTTACACGTCATGCAGTGTGAAAATGCCTCGGTGCTTTGATCTTCTGTGGGAGTGGGTGGTAGCCTTAGTCCTAGCTATGCACTGGGCTGCCCCTGCAATAAGACCTCCAGCTGAGGAGAAGTGCACACACCTACAAATGGTGCATATAGCTTAGCTAACGAGGGTCCGGTGGAAGCTGTGAGTACTTCAGGTTGTAGTTCTGATGCCAAAAAAAAAGTACTAGCATTATATTTAGTGGTGAGGAAGAGGAGTAAAAGTGTGTGGAGGGTTACAGGTATAAAATAGTTGCTTTAGAGCCTTAGTGTGATGAGCTCACAGTAGAAACATGCTGATTTTGGCTGCATGATTACTCCTGATTGCAGTTGCCAAGATGCACACACCGAGCATTGACCTAGGTTAAAAGTATTGCACAGAACGGCATTCTTAACAGGGCACTACTCTCTGTACAGAAAATACCCAAACTTGCATTATTGCAGGCTACTGAAAAACTGATGGTGTTTTACAGCAAGGCTGAAACTGCTGCTGGAGAATCAGAAACCTTCCACATGTATTGAAAAATAACAGATTTGGATAAAACGAGCCCGTGCAGATGGGAGTTCTGTGGTTCGATCATGGATTTGCCACGATTCACCTGTGTTCTAGCAGTCTTTAAGGGGCCTGGAGAACGTTGGGTGGTGATAATCTGGTGTGAAGGGGTCTGAACAACATAATATTTAAAGAAACATCTCCCTTGCTTGTTTCTCACCACATATTTAATAATCATGCATTAGGGTGTTAACTAATGTTTCAAATAATTGTCAGAAAAATCAAATCAAATGAGTGTGTCATTGGCAAATGACTCCGATAGAATAATCTCTGTACTTTTTTATGTTTTCATGCTTAATTTTGAGGTTATAAAATCCCTTTATATATTTTCTTTAAAGAAAAGAAGACTTTGTTTTAGACTTTGATTCAGTCCGTCTGTTTATTATCATTTTCAATTGCTTTACACACAGAATTTTTTTAAGTCTTGGCATAAAATGTGTATCGTGTGTTATACTTGTGCATTTGTGTTAATGTGGTGTTTATTTGTTGACAATAGCAGGCAAACAACAGGCTCCGTTCCCTGGCATAGAACTTCCAAGTACGACAAAGTTGATATACATCTGACCATGAAATTATTCCTCTTCAAAGTCTTCCTTAATTTGTGCATGCATAGGAAAAAAACAGGTTTGTGTTTGCATCTTGAGAAACATACAGTCTGGATTCATAAGGGGGAGTTGGTGGAATATTAACGCTCCAACTAATTGAGCTGATAATCTTTTTTTCCAATTGGCTGCGTGATCTTCACTTTACTCCCAGCAGAAGTTTCCATGGCGGTGTTTTGGCCTAAAATGATCTGATGTCATGTTTGCTGCACCCCCCTATGACTCCAGCTTCTTCTACAAGATGGCCAAAACCCTCTTTGTTTGTTGTGCTCTAATTTTAGTTTGGAATCCTTAAATCAAACCAGAACTGGGTCAATTGTGTTTGTTCTTTATTTGTTTATTTACATTTTTTCCATTGGATTCATCTTGCCAATCAACACATGCTGCCATTTATCAACCACTCTTAACCTAATTAACCTTTTGTCATGATTGCATGTGAAGAAACAATGAAAGCATGCATTAAGAATCTATTATTAGAGCGTCATGGAGGAATGTGATGGTTGACAGATTCCAGTGTTGAATCTAGACCAGTGAGCAGGTGAAGATGTATTGGCAGGGTTTATTAATCGTTTTTACAACAGTAAAAGTCAGACTTTTTCCAGGTTGTTACGTGATGCAGCACAAGCGAATATTTTTGGACAACTGTGTATATTAATCACAATGTAGATTCTGCTGTTCTTGGTGTACATAATAATTCCCGGTTTTCTGATACTGAGGGACTCATGGATTCACTGTTCTGGAAGGCATGCTTTTCCTTTTTTTGCTTTATAAACCTGTTCCTTTTACAATCAGCGTGGCTTGCTGATTGTTTACCTGTTTGTTTCCTAAAGCCCGTGTGATTGTCTGCATTTACATGCACACCAGTTTTATGAATTATTATTTATCCGATGTTTTTTTATTAGAAACATTGGAAATGAATAGCTATTTAAAAATTTTTCCTCAAACATCAACTATGCAAATTTTTTTTATACTTTATTTTGCAGTTAGAAATGGGTGTCACATATTATGGGATATGTGTGAGGTTTATACGGTATGTACATTTCTGTTCAAGATGTTTACATACA
Source organism: Girardinichthys multiradiatus (assembly GCF_021462225.1). Classification (NCBI taxonomy): domain Eukaryota; kingdom Metazoa; phylum Chordata; class Actinopteri; order Cyprinodontiformes; family Goodeidae; genus Girardinichthys; species Girardinichthys multiradiatus. Next base: position 7,128,671 of record NC_061817.1, on the reverse strand, counting down.
CTCATCACCGATGTGAACGCCATAATAGCTTATACAACATATAACTTTAGTCATTAAAAAAAAAGAACCTAGTCCTCAAGTTTGAACATGTTTGGGATTTCCTGTAATTCACATAGGGTCAAAATTATACATGCAGCGCCAAAAATATACGTATACCCCTGGTTTGGATACATGTCTTTCTTTAGCAAGCTGGATAATAAGCACATGTTATTTTGTAGCTGTTAACGAGGTTGTTGCATAATCTGACTGGATATTTGATCTCTTTTCCTAAAAGAAATGGTAGACTTGCACTGACATGGTTTTTTCAGCATAGTCCACAAATTTTCTGTGGAGCAATGCCAGAAGCTTAATGATGGACTGATGTATGCTTTCAAAAGCCAGTTTTCCATGTTTGAGGTTGACTTGTGGAAGCCTGCAGGTGTATCCACAAACAGTTTGACTCAAACTGTCCCCTCCACATGGAAATGGTTAAGATGTTCAATAAGAACCAAATCTCAAGCTTATCTGAAACTGGACCTACTTGAGTACGAATGTCACTGTCCACAGTGAAGTCATTTTTATTTCACCCTGGACTAAGAGGGGCCCGACCAAGAAAAAAGGTGACTGGCAGGGTGAGGGGGTGTGGGTAGTGTGTAGTACCTGTCTCCTGTGGTCCATGGTTGAGATGCAGGTTACATCATAAACATGTAGTCCATTGCAAACACATGAAACAAGAAACACACACACCTTAGTTTAAACTTGACTAATGAATCCAACATACATGCTTTTGGACTAAGGGAGGAAGCTGCAGTATATGGTAAAAACCATGCATGCATGAGGACACCATCTCTACAGAAGGCCTTGGCCTTTAGGTGTGTGTGTGGTACTGGGTTCAAACTGATTAGTTTGAACCTAGTACTTCTCTAACCGCGCCAACCTGTGTTCCACCATACATCAGCTTATATGAGAGAACAAATACTTTCTGGAGGAAAGTTTTGTGGTCATACGAGACAAAGAATGAGCTGAAACCGTTTGCTCCAA
>NC_061817.1:7104401-7127551 GCF_021462225.1 Girardinichthys multiradiatus | reverse complement strand
TCTAATATCAGTATCGGCCCAATGTTCATATCAATGCATTCCTAAACTCTACTATTTCTGATAAGAGTGGTTAAATGTCCAGCTAAAATGATGCCAGAAGCTTTTTGATGACTGCAAAAAGCGTGTGGTTAAGGTGCAATTTGCTAATGGTTGTTTAACCAGTAATCTATGAGTGTATGTAAACAACTGACTGTACCCATAGATAGCATTGTAAATGTACAGGTGTTGGACAATAAAACACCTGTTGTTTAGTGTGGGAGGTTTCATGGCTAAATTGGACCAGCCTGGTAGCCAGTCTTCATTGATTGCACATTGCACCAGTAAGAGCAGAGTGTGAAGGTTCAATTAGCAGGGTAAGAGCACAGTTTTGCTCAAAATATTGAAATGCACACAACATTATGGGTGACATACCAGAGTTCAAAAGAGGACAAATTGTTGGTGCACGTCTTGCTCGCGCATCTCTGACCAAGACAGCAAGTCTTTGTGATGTATCAAGAGCCACAATATCCAGGGTAATGTCAGCATACCACCAAGAAGGACGAACCACATCCAACAAGATTAACTGTGGAAGCAAGAGGAAGCTGTCTGAAAGAGATGTTCGGGTGCTAACCCGGATTGTATCCAAAAAACATAAAACCCCGGCTGCCCAAATCACGGCAGAATTAAATGTGCACCTCAACTCTCCTGTTTCCACCAGAACTGTCCGTCGGGAGCTCCACAGGGTCAATATACACGGCCGGGCTGCTATAGCCAAACCTTTGGTCACTCATGCCAATGCCAAACGTCGGTTTCAATGGTGCAAGGAGCGCAAATATTGGGATGTGGACAATGTGAAACATATATTGTTCTCTGATGAGTCCACATTTACTGTTTTCCCCACATCCGGGAGAGTTACGGTGTGGAGAAGCCCCAAAGAAGCATACCACCCAGACTGTTGCATGCCCAGAGTGAAGCATGGGGTGGATCAGTGATGGTTTGGGCTGCCATATTATGGCATTCCCTTGGCCCAATACTTGTGCTAGATGGGTGCGTCACTGCCAAGGACTATCGAACCATTCTTGAGGACCATGTGCATCCAATGGTTCAAACATTGTATCCTGAAGGCGGTGCCATGTATCAGGATGACAATGCACCAATACACACAGCAAGACTAGTGAAAGATTGGTTTGATGAACATGAAAGTGAAGTTGAACATCTCCCATGGCCTGCACAGTCACCAGATCTAAATATTATTGAGCCACTTTGGGGTGTTTTGGAGGAGCGAGTCAGGAAATGTTTTCCTCCACCAGTATCATGTAGTGACCTGGCCACTATCCTGCAAGAAGAATGGCTTAAAATCCCTCTGACCACTGTGCAGGACTTGTATATGTCATTCCCAAGACAAATTGATGCTGTATTGGCCGCAAAAGGAGGCCCTACAACATACTAATAAATTATTGTGGTCTAAAACCAGGTGTTTCAGTTTCATTGTCCAACCCCTGTAGATATTCAGCAGACAGATGTATTTATCTGTTTAATAAAGCCAAGCTACCAGGAGAGTAAAGATGGTGTTTAAATATATTAAAACAATAATGTGGCTCCTAGGGGTGTGCATGGAAATGTAGGCTGTTCGCTGACAGCGCTCAGATTACACTGACTGGTCCCACAACGTCTGTCATCGGTGTTTGCCACTGTTGGTGCGTCTTAAACTGTCTGCAGGCTGCTTCTATAGTCTGGGCCTGAAGTTGTGTGTGTGTATATATACAGGCACTTTTTTTGTTGATTAGGTATTCTGGGCTTTTGTCATTTAACCCTTGCATGGCATGCTTTTCACTAGGTTTAGTCTTTCAGCTTGATCTCCTAAGACGTAGGAGGGGTAGAATGGAGGGGAGGGGGTACATGAACCACTGGCTTTGATCGATCATCATTTTAGTTTTGCTTTGTATTTTTAGAAATCAATTTAACGATTTAGGAAAAAAAGAACGTGATTTGGAGAGCTGGATTGCTCAAAAACCCTTTTACCCATTTTACTCAATCTACTTATATTTAGTCTTTGATTCCTAAAATCAAAAATAATATACTCAACTATGGTGAAAGATGAAGTAACCTGATTTGGTTTTCATTTTAGTAATGATGGCCAAGGAGAAACCTCCGATTACTGTAGTTGGAGATGTTGGTGGAAGAATCGCCATAATAGTGGTAAGATTTACTGGACATTTTTCCTGCTCTTCCTTCTCCGTTATACATCGTAGGCGCAATATTAAAATTGTTTCTGTTTAGAATGTTCTATGATTTTTGAATATTTAGATGAATATTAAGGTATATGAATTACCAGTTATCCCCTTGACCACAAGGTGGTGTGCTTTATGTGCTTTTTAAGCTGCTTATTTGTCATCTATGGTCCCTTTTTCCCTCTCCCTTCCTATTTTTGGTGTCATTGGTGCATTCTGTTGATTTTAACTGGGTGAACAGGTTCAAATGTTTTACCTACATTTATATTTAACTACATTTCTGTTGTCTTTCCACCCAGGATGATATAATAGACGATGTAGGAGACTTTGTTGCTGCTGCAGAAATCTTGAAAGAGAGAGGGGCCTATAAAATCTACATTATGGCCACCCATGGTTTACTTTCTGCAGATGCTCCTCGTCTCATAGAGGAATCCGCCATTGATGTGGTGAGAATAAAGAACTTTATGATCTTTAGCCATGTGCATCTTGACTTACGTATTGTTTTATTCCTAATAACATATTCTGTTTTATACCAGGTCAAATAAACTAAAATTAGAAAGTCAAATGAGAACAAACTGGAAACTGTATAAAAAACAAACCCCAAAAAACCCCTGAAGCTTGCAATTGTTAGACCTTATCTGTTCTGTAGGAGAAAAGTTTAATTTAACATACTTCCTTTTAATGGAAACTCGATCTGAACTGGGCTGCCGAGTACAATGCGGTTTGAACAAAGAGTCATTGTTTTCAGCAATAAGGCATCAGTTTCTGTTCCTAAAAGCTGGCAGGTGTTCAGATAACAATGGTTACAGTTAAATTAGAACATTTGTTAACCTGACATTTCCCCTGTGGTCTGTATTTACAGTACCACGCAAATAAAGTATTCATACTGATTTTTAGATTTCCAGATTTTGTCATTTCATGACCACAAACATCCGTTTATTTTACTGGGATTTTATATGATAAACCAACACCGTGTTGCACATCATTGTTAAGGAAAATAAATTGCGATTTACAAAATATTATAAAAATAAATATGTTGTGCAGTCACTGTTTCAGTCAGCAGCCTGACTGCACATAACACCCCCCCCCCCCCCCAAAGATACCTTTTTTCTGACCATATTTGACATTTTTCTGTATTTTAAAGCATGAATGCGATCAACATGTTGAATTATTGTAAAAAAATTTATAAATATAAATATCTTCATGTGTCTTCAGGTGGTCGTGACAAACACGGTGCCCCACGAGGTGCAGAAGCTACAGTGCCCAAAAATCAAGACTGTGGACGTCAGCATGATATTAGCCGAGGCGATCCGCCGTATCCACAACGGGGAGTCTATGGCCTACTTATTTCGCAATATCACAGTGGACGACTAAGTTGAGTGGGTAATGGGCGTCTCTGCACCTATGCTAACAAAACGCTGTTCCGTGTGTTGGCTTTGAATGACATGCATATATGTATCCTGATTAATTTAAAGAACTTCTCAAAATTTACCAAATAATTTGTCTTCTTCCTGAAAGCTAATAAAACGTGTATTTTTTTGTTCCTTTTATAAAAGCACTTGCTGGCTCATTGAGAAAACATTTGATGTTATTCCCGACATAAATCAAAGGAAGTAATCGTCAGAAATAGCTTATTTACATGTTTCTAATTAAAAAGTGAGGGTTATAACTAGATCGCTGGCTGCCGTTTCTAGCAGCTGTTCAAAAACATTGTGTGTGAATAAATTTCACGGGAGAAGTTATTACAAGATGCGGCTGTCCTACAGGTAGTGAAACTGAAGACAGAATGTGTCTGGCTGTTTAACCAATGAGCTGGGAGTGTCACTTTTAACCTGTTTCAGCCCTGGAAGCCTCCTGCTCTGAGTAAATCCAAGTCAGTGCCAAATATGAGAAGCCACACAGTGAAAAGTTGAATGCATTTAAGAGACGGATGCTGCTGCTGGTTTCAGTGTGGTGCTTCAGCATACCGTAGTTTATTGTGTTGGCCCTGCCACAGATCAATGTTTGCACACAGATTAAACCGGATTTGGAGAAAAGACAAAAAGGGAGGTTGTGTTTACTTCGATCTAAGAAATACATGGTTTCACATAAATCAGAAATATCTATATTTATAATTGTAAAATTATGGTGTATAGTTTTTTTTGTTTCCTTCCAACTTAAAAAAAATACTAATTCCAGTTATTTTTTTGTCATACAGTACAAAAGTTCATATTTTCATATAGAGAGTAATCTGCAGAAAATAGCTGATCATCTGCCTGCTTATGAAGTTAACAAAGCATGTTGCTTTTCCTAAGAAAAGCAAAAGAAGAAACTCCGTTATTGTAAGGACTGCTTTATTCAGCTTTTTTGTCTTATTGTAAGGGACGTTTGATAAATATTACATCAAGAAATTTGCAGAAATCCATTAAATTGTATTTATTGCCTGGTCCACTAAACTAAACAGCAGTACTAAATTAGATTACTTAAAATTGTCACCCATTTCCCCCAGCATTAGTTCATTCTGGTATTACCTCTACTGAGGTTTATGGTGAACTGGCAGAAATGTGAACATGGGCCCTATGATCCATTTTATTTCTACTTATAATCATTTTTACCCTCCACTTTTTCCTGTCTTAAGTTTTACTGAATTTTAGAAAACAATGATTCTTAGGATAAACAAAAGGGAATTTCATAGGCCTCTTGGTGATGCTGGAGAGTGGCTTTACTTCACCTACGTTTTTCTCAGGGAAATACACTTTAGATGCCAATGCACATTTATTTGCTCCTCCTGAGTTTTTCAGGGTGTTTACCCGCTGCACCTGTTTAAATAGAAAAAAAAAAGCATTTGGTGAAAATGTCTTCCATGCAAAAGTGATGTTTGACTTTACATCTTTTAACCAGCAGTTTTTTTTGGTTTAAAAAAAAAAAGCTGGATTATTTTTTCCTTGAAATATTAATAGAACATTTGAGAGTGTTAACAAGCCAGTGTTGTGTTAGCATGAACTTAAGAAGTGTGTGCATCGAATGACACTCCCGTTTAAGCTCTAACTGCATCTGTGTTTAATGCATTTGGTAATGTCTCGTCTGTATTTACGGTTCCAGATTCCCTCTCCGTAGCCCTCTGTCTGACTCTGTTATTAATTGTATATGCAAATAAAATAGTTGCCTCCTTCTCAGCCTCCTGTTATTTATGTGAACCATTAATTTCCCAAGGTGGACTACAGTACAACTTAAAAGTTCAATTATTGAAAAAAAATCAAAAATAGAGGAACATTTGTTGTGGATTTTCTCTAATCCACACAATCAGATGTGTTAAACATGCATGACCCACTAATATTTGATTAAATGTTCTAAAGCAATTTTCATTTCAAAAACACAATCATTCTGGTGTTATCTGGCTCAACATTTGACCACTTTTGTTGGTAGAATTGTTAAAAAGATTCACATTGGTTGTTTTCCTGATACAGACCAGTTTTTTGAACATATTTCACAATTTTTTTTTTTACAGGGTCGAACGTGGGGCCGTTCCAAAGATGAATTAATGAGCTGCTTTATCTACATATTTTGGAAGCAGTTTTAATGTCTGAGGTGACTTTTTGACTGTAATAATCCGATGAAACAAGATTGTCTAGGATGTTCAAGATCAATCCAACAACACCCAAGGCTACTAACAACTGCCAACATTTTAACATTATTTTGAGTCATCACGTAAACCAAGAAAACAGGCCTTACTCCAAATCTGACAACTCTAGGTTCTATTGAAGTATGTAGCGGGCCACATGGACAAACCAAACAATCGGCTGAAGAAAAGCTTTATGGTCAAACAAGACAAAGGTTGGACTATGTGGCCAGCATTTGGAGGAGTTAATAGGAGGCTTTCAAGCCTAAAAATCCTCTTCCAACAGTCAACATGAAAGTGGTGGTGGCAACATGCCGAGGGTCTTTTCTCTGCCAGTGGCACTTGTGCATCACATTTCACCTCAGATCAGTAATTTGCACTTTGACACAGCTGAATGCTCCATCTGGACAACATGATCCTAAGCATAAACTGGATTTTTGCAATGGATAAAGCAGCCTGACGATTAGCTCCTACAATTGCCCAGATCAGAACCTTACTGAACACAAAGATTGCACTTAAAACCAAGGTTCAGGGCAGAAATGACAAATTATCAGTACACATTATACTGTATTAATGACTTTTCTTGCAATATATAAAGACCTGAAAGACAATCCACCCATACATTTTGTCTGCTATAACATATAATCTGTTTGAAATGAATTTGCCAATGTGGTGATTCTTGTGTTTAAATGTATTTGTTTTATCTTTTGATGGATTCTATATAAATGTGCAGTGAAGATGAACAGATCTCTTAATTTGACCTGATTAAAGTGACAATTAGAGTTTTTGACTGAATTCTGAATTAAATCTGTATCCCTCTAAATATGTGGGTTTCAATCAATCATTACACACAGTAGACCTCTGATGAATGTCATTGAAATAATGTGTTTTTATAAAAAAAAATACAATTTAGAAATGAAAAATAATATTGATTGATGAACATTAAATGCCAAACTGACCTTAAACTCCTGAAGACAGAACTTTTAAAGCAAAACTGAAACGTTGGATGCAGAAAAGGTCAGAGATCCTATACTTGCTCTAAACTTCTCAGGTAACCATGCAACTCTGAGGAGCTTGGACCAAGTCCAGGAGCAGACCTTTTAAGAATTTCGGCGCTGTTGCAGCAACACTTTCATCTAAAAGAAGTCTTGAGGCTGTATCATTATCGTGTTAATAAAAATGTCTGATCACACCTGGGCTCTGCAAAGAAGGGTCTGCCTCTGTTTCTCCAGTCGTGTAGCAAAAATAGAGGAGCAGCTGTGAGTTTAAAGAGCATAAAGAGGAAGAAAAGGTTTGATTGTTAAAGGTCGCTTCCTCGTTTTCTTCTGGCAAAACAATTCACCTTGGCTGTAAACTTTTAAAAGAGGAAGCACGCTGGGCCTGTTGACCGAAATGTTAACGCTGCCTATGACGGGCTTTGTGAGTTCATAAAAGTGTCCGCTATAAAATACAGCAGTCAGAACTTTAACGTGACTGTGAATCCTCTGAAGGGATTCTAGAAGGGAACATTGATGCTGTAAATGGAAGGAAGTATCAAAGCAGAAGACTGCCACATTTATGCCAATGTAGAATACAGGCCTGGAGCAGCTGACATTTGGTCCTGACCAGCCCTTAAGATTAGATAAATAAAACCTCAGATGTTAGTTTATCAAAATGCTGAGACAAAATATAAAGATGCAGCCTTTCTGCTTCCACAACAGTTATGGTAGTAGGTACAATCTTGTGCAGCACAGTTTGCTTAGTTTGTGTAAAGTATTTAAGTGTGCATTCAAGGGAAGCAACTTGCTGCTTTTGAAGAGCATGAGGGACTTTTGAGTCCATTATTATAAACAGAAGTTATCTGCAAGACAAAGATATTCAGGTTCATTAGAGAGTTGCAAAAATAGAATAAAATAACGTGCAGTGCCTTTCTGTAGTTTTATTCCACTTTCTCTGGATTTAGGTCTGGATTTTGACTGGCTCATCATAGCATTCGTATATGTGCTCCATTCATCTTTTCATCAACTCTAACCAGCTCCACTGTCTCCACCAAAGAAAAACATCCCATCGGCATTTTGCTGTTACCACTGTGTTTCACTCGGTCATGACCTGACCGTGTAAAATATTTGAGTTTGAGGTCCTTTTCTGTTTTCCCTACTCACTTTCTTCAGTGGCTGTTATTTCAATTCATTCATGTTGATTAGATTCATGATTCATTCTTGTGTTTAAATTACCTTCTTGGATTCATGTGCTAGGTGTTTTAGTCTGTATCTCCTTGTAGATCTGTTTCCTCCCTGTTAATGGTTTTCAGCTCTTGTTTTATATTCCTGTATGTTGACTTCTGTTTGATTCCATGCTCATCTGTATTAATCAGCCCCCTTCCTTCAGTTGCTCAGCATGTTTGTTGTCACCAGCTGCCCCATATTCCTCCTGATTAGCCTTCCTTGTTTTTTGGTCCTTTCTCCTCCCTAGCTCGGTATTTATACACTAGGGTTTTCATTTCACGCCACTGCATTACACTGTTGCCTACCCGCTCAATGCATGCTACTTTGTTCATGTCCTGAACTCTACCTCTGAAGGTTTTTCCTGTGTTTAGTTATTAAAGACCGGGCACAGACTCCTAGCTTGAGTGATTCAGTTTGCTGCTGAGAGCGACTCTGAATGAGGAGAGGACAGAAAGTCCTATCTTAGTGAGGGGTCTTTGGACCCGTTGCTAGGTGTGATGCTGTCTTCTAAGAGCTGTGATCGGTGGTTGCAAAAAAAGCAAATGTGATCCTAGTAATCAATGGAGAGAAATTAACCAATGATAGAATTTAGACTGGATAGCTTATTTACATGCTAATCATTATTTTGATTTGCTTAATATTATGTTTACTTGCATGCTGTTTACTCTTCATACTACATGTATTTCATGTTAGTTAATTTCATATTAATATTAAAATTCAACATTTTACTGTCATTGCCTTCTTAATCTTACTGAGGGAATATTCTAAGAAAAATCTAAGAATTCAAGAAATCTTACGATTTTTCTTAGAATGACGTCACTGGGAGCTACTTTCAGTCTTAGGATTCTTTGTGAATACGGGCCCTGTTCAACTCACCATGCAGCTTGGCGTTCCTGATCTGCACGTTGGTCCTAAAAACACTGTCGCCTGTTATGACACTACGGGGATGATGTGCTCAAGGTGACATGCAGTGTTATTTTCCAAAAAGATTAGGTAAAAGACATTTTTTCGGGCGTTCCTTTATCAGTGGTTTTAATCTTTCTTCAAGATTTTGTGGAGTTTTTGTCCAATAGTTGTCCTGCTGGCAGAATTTTCCACCTTAACTGCAGCACCTCCAGAGTTACTTTGCACCTCTTGGGCTGATTCTCTTATTAATGCTATGCTTGGCCAGCCTGTCAGTAAAGGTGGACCGCCTGTTCTCTTTCCATTTTCAGGTGATAGATTAATTGATGCGAGATGTCTTAAACTACAGATATTGATTAATAATCCAATCCTGCTTTCAATTTTTTATCAACTTTATTGCTGACCCATCAGGTGTTTTTTTGGACTTTGTGATCTAAGAAACTGCTGAGGCCTTCACAGAGCAGTTGGATTTATGCTGAACGTTTATTGCATTGGGTGTACCAGTTAGGTGACTTCTGATGGCAAATGGTTCCTCCGGATTTTATTTAGGGGTATCACAGCAAAGTGACTGAAAACAAATATTTTATTAGTAAAAGACCTTTGTATGTTTTTATTTTACACCACAATTACTACTTGTGTTGATCTATCTCATAAAATCACAATAAATTGTATGTACAGCGCTTTGAGTGTCTCGTTACTGAAAAGCGCTATATAAATAAACTTACCCTACCTTACCTTACATGGAAGTTAGTGGCTCTAACATGACAACATATGAAAAAGCTTCAAGGAGTATGGGTTAATTTGCATGGAACTGTCCGTTTTGTCCAGGTGTTATACGTGATCATGAATGATAGGATTTTGACCATGGCAGTGTTTGCCTTAACATATAACGAAATTGTATAAATGTATGACAAGTTGGTGTCAAGCCTAAAAAACTTTCTCCAGTAAGTGGAGAGAATCTATAAGTCCAATAGTTCAGTTCTGTCCTCCCCAACTCTTTAGTAGGGTGGGCCATTTTACTTTTCTTCTCATTAATGTCTATTAGGAATAGCACAAAAGGGAAATTATTAGGGCACCTACGTGTTTCAGCTGTTTTTAATTTGTGGTTTAGGTTATTCATAATTTAACGGGTCTACGTCACACATAACTGAGTCCACCACCAGAAGGCAGTATAGCACAAACAGAAGTCATGAAACTGTCCATATGAGACCTTGTTGATAGGTTCAACACACACTGCTTCACTTCTGTAAGTAATTCCGCTTGGTACCATTGTTGTCCTGAGGACCCTGTACTGGAAGATGTACATAAAACAAAGACAGTCGATAGTTTGTTGCAGTTTTATTTTAACTTATTCATCTAGTTAGACCAGTACTGCTCTCAAAGAATTTGAACACATCAGTACAATACACATAGCTGTTTGCACAGACTTTAAAATCCAACCTATTACATTCACAAATAGATTTATATCAACAATTTGCTAATTCCTTTTCATTTAGTTGTGCATCATTGAATTATTCCCAATGTTTAATAAATAATTTTTAAATGTGAGATTTTAAAAATATGGCACAAGCATTTGTCTTGTGGCTAAAAATAACACTATTTTTCTTTTCACATCAAGTATGCATTAGAAGATTATAAGAAAGGGTGCAGTTATTCTCTTGACAGCTTATTTGAATGTTCTTAACACATTTCCACAATACAGAACCTTAGACAAAACAGTGAAACTTTGAAAAAACGTCAAGCAGAACGGCAACAATTTTCCTTTGTTTTCCATCAATTTTTGTCAGACAAAATAAAACTTTATTCTAGTTGATGTCTTAAGCTTTATGAGGATACACAAACAAATAGGTGCTGTAAAACAGACAATCCATTGATTACCAATATTAATATTTCTCTAAAGTATAAAGTGCACAGTTTATTTTCTTCATATGTTGACTTCAACTGCAAAATAATCACATTTAAAGATAAAACACTATTGCTTTTGACTGATTGCTTCACAGAAGCTGATTTGTTTCCCATCAAATGATCACAGTTAATGACTAAAACATCAATAGTTGTAAGCACAAACCAAACACGACATGCTCAGAGTTCTGTGTATGTTTTGACATTCACAGTAGGTACAGTCAAGTTCAATAACATTAATCCTGTCTTTAAGTTTATCTTTGTTTTCATCTGATCATGTTTGTCTTAGCAGAAGTATCTTGGAGCATGGAGCAGAAGGGAACATTCGATTATCTTGTCAAACATTGTCTCTTGGTTTGTTTTTCTTTCATCAATTTAAATGTTCCGGTTCCGGTCTGGTTTGCATGTTTTTCTCTCTATGACAGGAGGCAGCTGCTGATCTTGTTCATGGGGGGGTGCTTTTTGTTTTCCTTGGGGAATGTTTCACGTCTCCTGCAGAGTACTGGACTAAGTTGAGTGGGCAGGTTGGCCCGCTGCAGCAGCTCCCTGAAGGCCTCCATCACATTGACGTTGTCCTTGGCCGAGGACTCCAGGAAGATTTGGTTCCAGTCCACTTCCACCGTGGACAGTACATCATCACTGGAGACCCGTCGCTCTTTGTGTTGGTCTATCTTGTTACCGATCACCACAATGGGTGTATATTTGTCCTCCTTGACTTCCAGAATCTCCTCTCGCAGCCTCTTAATAGCCTCCAGGGAATCTGGATCATCCACCGCATAAACCAGGGCAAAGGCATCGCTGTTCTGGATGGAGAGTTTGCGCATGGCAGGGAAGGAGTAGCTCCCACTGGTGTCCATAATGCTGATAGTGACTTTGATTCCCCCCACTTCATACTCCTTCCTGTAGAGCTCCTCTATTGTTTGCCTGTGCTTCAGCACAAAGGTGTCTTTGAGGAACCGCTGGATGAGGGCTGTCTTCCCTACTCCTCCTGCTCCTAGAAACACCAGGCGCACTTCAGTCTTGTGTTTTGTATCAAAAGACATGACAATGTTTTTCTTTTTTCCTCGCAAAAATTAAAATGTCTTCTTTTTTGTTGCAGTCGATGCTTGCTGGTAAAGAAATGTGCTAACAGAGCTGAAAGGTGTTGATAGTAAAAGCCTGCATGTGCTCCTCTGTCTACACTCACACACTGTATTTATTTACACTCATCACCTGCCCACTAGGTTTCCAGCCAATCGCGACAAGGAAGAAGGTTGAATTCAGAGCAGCCAATCAGAAAACAATTCAAGAAGAGAGTAGAAAAACTTGCTCAAGGTGTTCTTTGTGAGCAATGCAGACCACATCTCTGAGTGTTTCCATCAATCAAAACGCACAACTAAAAAGGAATTTTTTTGTTTAATCAAGATAAATGTCTTTTTCTGCAGAAGAAAAAGTTGATCTAACATATTTTATGGAATATTTCTAAAACTATCTCACACACATTTTGCCTTTCAGAGTATTCTTTCCAATCACAAATGTTGAAGCATTTTGTGAGAATTTTATGCAGTACACAAAAATGAGGTATTGCATGTCTGTTAAGTGGAAGGGAAATGATACATGACTGAAAAGTGTGGTGTGCATTTGTATTCAACTCCCTTTACTTGGATACCTTTGGATAAAATGCTCTGCGAGTTATTTCACCCCTCGAATATGGCAGCGCTTGGCACCCTTGGCAGCGTTATGCTGTGGTTTTTTTTTTTTTTTGGTTTTAAATGTGGTAGACCAACACAAAGTAGCATATGATTTTGAAGTAGAAGGAAAAATCTTTTCAAATCCTCTTACCATTAGAAATCTAGAAGGTCCAATGGCATTTGTTATCAGCTCCCCTTAGTCAATACTATTTAGAACCACCTTTTAGGGTCGGTCTCCACCAGCCTACCACTTCTAGAGATGGACATTTTTACCTATTGTTCTCTGCAAAGTAGCTCAAGCTCAGTTAGATTGCAAGATTTTGTGTTACATTGTGTTGGTCTAAAATAAAATCCCTCTAAATTCCATGAACAGGCTGTAATGTTACAAAATGTAATAAAGTGTATGGGGTATACAAACTTTTTAACGGCTCAGGGACTTCTCTAAAGATAGGCAAGTTTACCTTTTTGCAAATTTCAGTGCCTGCCTTCCAGGGTGTGACCAGCAGGTGCAGGCTCAGTAGCTGTGGCTCATTAAGATTCATTAGGAGAAGTTTATAGAGGAGCTGGCTCCATGAGACAGATGCCAGATTGTCTTGACAACGAGTTGTAATCTACTCGTGTCCCTTGCTTCCCGAGGTTCTGATTCATGTGTCTCCGCATATTATATTTCTAATCATGGTGGGCTACCATGACCAAAAATGCCAGTGCCATTTTTTGGTCCCAGTCCAGCCCTGAACTCCAGTCTTCCCCGTATCAGTAAGCTCTGCTCACTGATGTCAAGTATTTTCTCATTGTAATGGAAATTCTTGCCGTAAGTGTTCCAAAGTGTATGACCTTTGGTTTACCTCACTCCTCAGAACATCTGTGTTAGGGGAGGAAGCTGTAAAAGCCATTATCAGCAGTTTAATGGTTAAAACCCACAGTTAGGATGATGTGTTGGGAAGGACAGATGGGTTTCTAGATAACTTTGTCACCTCTGAACCCGAGAAGGGTCTGGGGTCATAAAACACAGACTCTTTGAAGTTGAGATAACACTGTCATGTTCTGGTATAAATACTGTGTGTAAATGTTGATCGGGGCTCTGTTTCACTGACTAACCTCAGTGTCAGGGTCTTCAAAGGCTGAATGCCTTTGAATAAAACTTATAAAGACAAAGTCCGGATTTTCTCTTGTTATGAGTCAACTTCTATCCACTTTGATAAGAAAATTCCACAACATCATCATCTCCAGAAACATAATCTAACCACTTAAGTGGATGACAACATTACTTAATTTTGTCACACACAGCTTCTCTGCCTTGTAGCGTACCCCAGGGATCTGTTTTGAGTCCAATACTCTTTTATCGTATCTTCATCCTTTAGGTAAAATCCTCAAAAGCTTTAAAAATCTGTCTTATCACATGTATGCTCATGACATTCAATTATACTGCACGTTTAAAATGTCTGATTTGCACAAACTGCATGAATTTAGCTTAAAATTATCTGCAGATTAACGACAAAAAGATGGAAACCCCGATCATTGCTCCCACTGATAAAATCCTGGTTACCAGGCAGCATGTGAGCTTTTTATCTACTTCTGTGAAAGTTGTGTCAAGAATTTGGGTGTTTTCTTTGACAGTGCTTTGTCTCTTGAGACGCAGTGTAAGCATCTTCTCGGAAACGTCTTTTATCACCTTAGAAAGATCTCTAAGCTTAGATCTTTTGTATCAAACACAGAGCTAGAAATGATTATCCATGCTTTTATCTCATCTCGTTTGGACTACTGCAACAGTCTTTTCACATGTCTGGATCACCTTCAGACTGTGAAAAAATGCAGTGGTAAGGCTTTTAACCAGAACTAAAAAGAAGGACCACATTGCCCCATTTCTTGCCTCGTTACACTGGCTCCCTGTTTATTTTAGAATCCAGTTTAGGGTTTTGGTCCTGACATTTGGGGCACTGGTGAAAAGCACCAAATGTATTGTGGACCTATTGGAACCCCTGTCTTCTTCCTGGCCTCTTAAATGATCTAACCCGATCCGGTTGGTGGTTCCCCAGACTCATATTAAGACCCGTGGAGATTGAGCTTTACTTATTTAGTCATCTTATTTAGACTTACACTCAATTCTTTGTTATTATTACTATTATTATTATTATTATCTTTTTAATCTTTTGAAGCACCTTGTGATTTTTATCGGTGAAAGGTGCTATATAAATAAAAATGACTTACCTAAAATTTTCTTTGTGACCACATCCACTTATTTCAAATTCAGAAACACCATATGTAGACAAAAGGAAGGTTTTGCAATGTTGAGAGCTATAATATCTGCACCAGAGCACTGACGACCAACTCTATGGAAGCGTTACGTTAGTAAAATTCTGGAGAAGGTTAAATTAGGACATCCACAACAGATTGCAGATCACCTCAACACCGTGGATGCCCCTGGGCATATCAATTTCACACATGAGGAAGAAACAAATCAATCCATTGGTTTCCTGGACATAAAGATCACTGTCTCTAAAAACTGTGGCATAAAAATAACACACACACAGACCAGTATCTACTGGACATCAGAACACCCCATCACGCACAAAATGTCAGTACTAATAACTCTATACTAATGAGCAAAACTTAGAACAGATGAGGAAGTCAGGAAAGAAGAAGAACAACACATCCACAATGCATTAACCAGATGTCAAAATCCACCATGGGCAATAAAAAATGAACGACTATAGGTGGAACAGAGAGAGAATAGGCATATATCTAAAAAGAAACCGAAAAGAATAACAGAAAGCAAAGAAATGGTCACAGTACCGTACATCAGAGGAATCACAGAATGCATCCAAAGGACAATGAATACACATCACAGCAGCACCCTGATTAAACCACGCATAAAACTTAGATAACTCCAAGTACACCCAAAGACCAAGTCGTCCAGAACAATAAATGTAATGTCCTAAATGAAACACCATGCCACTCCTGCAATAAAACAGTGCATTTTATCTGATTATATCACCAACTGTTGACCTGTGGTGACTCTTAACAGATTAGTTAAGGTGTGTAAAAATCAAACTTTTAGTTGAGAAAACCTTGCCATATAGCTTATGTTGTGTTTCTTTTTCTGATGTCTGCTTAATTATTTCTAAATTATTATCTAACTCTGTCATTCCTCATCAGGGGTTTGAACATTTTGACGTCTGCCTGTAAGTTTTAAGCACCTACAGCACAACTTATTTAGAGTAAAACCTGTCTGAATCCAAAGCTCTATGCCTCCAGGGCAATTAAACTCTGTCTCGCTGGTTCTTCAGTTCACTGAACACTGAAGCAAGTTAGTTCCCATCTGGTTCCTTATGCATTTCATTTATCTTAAAGCTGACATGTCAAGACATTCTGCTGGATGATAATCATAAAAGATTTAATGATGGAGGTGAAGAGGAATAAGTACACGAGAAACCTAATCCAGTCCACTAATTGACATTTAATTGACATAATTTGTAGTTTGTGACATGATTTGCAAACTCGGGTCTGCTCAGATGTTTACATACACTCATCACCAGCATGAATGTCATAATAATTGGGCCTTTTAATTATCTGGATTCAACAATTATTTGTTTTCTGGTTGCAAAGATACAACAATGATTTTTAAAAACAAGAACTGGGTGCAGATGTTTGAATTTATTGTGGATTTTCTTTAATTTATACAGAGTCAAATTTCTGCAAACAGACTCAAACATGCACAAATGTCCCAAGTTTTTGAAAAAGTTCGCTAAAGCACAGATGTATTTTATTTTGTTTTCTGGATATTAGACCCCTCTCCTTATAAAAAATGGTAGTAACTAATTTTTGCTCTCTTGCAAAAAGCATGAAGAAAACACAAATGAAAAGTAGCCAGAGCATTTAAAGGAGAAGGGAAATGATACAGGATCTTTCTTTTCTTTCTTTAGTCACATAGTACTTCTTTTAAAAGTTTTAAAGACTATTTCTTTTTTAGATCTCAAAGAAAGCACATTAACTCAAAACTCCATGTCCACTTGGTGAAGGTTGGAGTTAGTAAAAGTGATTTAACGGCTTATAAAGAAGAGATTGAAGATTGAATATTGCAGCCTCTCTGTTCATAACAGGTAGTAGTTTTTATGCACATAGTTATCTCCTCATCAGTTAATTTTTCTTATTTCCTCTTGCCTTAAAGGAGTCCCTCAGGTCAGGCACAGGTGGAGAGAGGAACACCAGTGTCCTCAAAGACACGCAATGGTCCCTAATTTCATTTTGGTTTAGTTGTTAAGTCGAACGTAGACTAAAATTAAAATCTACCACTCTCTATTGCACAACGTCTTGGGACTGACTAGGTTTTATTTACTGAATGTTTTCATGAAGATTGATCCAGTGTTTTTCTAAATGTGGATGACAAGCCCGTGTTATTTCCAACTTTCTCTCAACAATCAAACTTTTCAAGTGCTGCATTTTGACTGTGTGTTTCCAGACATTCAGGGATTGGTCCAAGTTAGCTTTGGGTCCTGAACAAGCCTTTGCAGGCCTCGCACCATCTTCACATTATGGCCATATACATCTAACCCTGACAGGTTGGTCGTCTCCACAGGTGCCATGTCACCACAGCATTCAACCATATTTTGAGGCTTTAACTCTTTCATGTTAGAAACAGTTTTGACAAAGTGAGCTGCCCCATTTGATCATCTTTGATGTCAGAACCACATAATCCAGCTCCCAGCAGCGATGGAGTTGCATGTGTTGTATGGCTCGCCTGAATCCAGAGGAGGGGGCTGATGGACTGTCTTCACTGAGCAAAACCTGCACCTCTGGGTGCATGTATCTCTCATCGGCATCATGGTAGATCTCCTCCACCAATATTTGGACACCTTGGAAACAATAGCGATCTCAGATTTTAGCCATGGAGAAAGCCTCAACCTTTTCCCTTTTTATTTCTTCAGGGTCCCTCTGTAATCTGCACCCTTGCTTTTCACAGACAGTTCCCCATTAAATGAAGTCCAGCAGTCCTGACCTGACCGGGCTCAGCAGCTCCTTCTTCCTCTCCCCCCTGTCTGCAGAGGACTTGGATGCAGTGGTCAGAAAGCTTGTGTATACATGTGGAATGGATCATAGATCATAGACCAGTAGTGATTGGTGGAAAAGTGACCCGCTACACAGAATAACTTTAACAACTGTCGTGCCAGTCTGTGATGGCTAGCTGTAACAAAGAGGAGGACAGTTTACACATGGGACATGCGGTCTTTTACCTGATCACACTGGCTCCAATCTCTGAATCTGGTGCTCCACTATAGAGAAAATAATCCCTCTGCTAAAAATAGTGTTTGATAAAATTTCAATTCAATTCAGTTCAGTTTATTTATATAGCGCCAATTCACATCACATGTTGTCTCAAGGCACTTCACAAAAGTCAGGTTCATACATTCCAATTAATCCTAACCATTGAACAGTGCAGTCAGATTCAGTTATTTATTCAAATTGGATAAAAAGTTTTTCTGTCTAAGGAAACCCAGCAGATTGCATCCAGTCAGTGACTTGCAGCATTCACTCCTCCCAAAAATATGATAAAGTTTTGTGCGTTTGGTGAGCAAGGGACCGGTTCTGTTTATTCAGCACTGTATTCCGGCCCAGCCCATAAAGTCAAGTCAAGCAGTCACGCTTCCTGGAATTTGATATTTTCCCAAGAACAGAATGTCATTATTTATAATTATGTGCAATAATGGCATGCAGCTTCAGACAGCAACCTGTTTGCCAATGCAAATATTTCTAATATAAAGCTAATGCCACTCTCAAGGTGAAAATTACCTGGAGAGTGTTGCGGTGTACCTTTTTAGTTTAAAGGAAAACATGGATTTAATATTAGACGGTGTGCTTCGTTGTGCTGTACATCCTTTTGATCTTTTTAGCAGACCCAAAGTTTCTTCTGAAATCTGAAGAATCTATTTTGCTTTTATTGGTACCAAAGCATTTGTGATTCAACCAAAAATGGTGGAATTGCCTAGTTTTTGTCCTTTAAATACCCCAAACAGTTCAACTGTTTTCATTTTAGAGAGATAAACGATAATGATCCCCGAAACAGCTGCACAGACATCTGTTTCTGCAAACCCTTCACTCATCTGACTAGACAAGAAACAGCATGAAGCTGTGATAATGACCAGGGCAAAAATGTGATCTGACAGAATATTTTTATAAGGGTTGTTGCCTGCGGGAACTGATGCAGTCTTTTTCATGAATAGAAAACATTTATCATACCTACTCTGCTACTTGTGGATATAAATCTGGTTACTATTTTACGATTTTGGCCACAAGTCATGGAACCTTAAACGTTTTTGAGTCCCTGTCACACAAAAGATGGGAAAGATGATAACAAATCCAGAATTTTCTTTCCTTAAAGCGGTTTTTAAATACACACATTAAGACACACTTTCACACAAGCTCACTGACACCCACCTCCTGAGTTCCTACCTTTCTCTTAATACACCCTCTTTATGCAGTGGCTTTGTCGCTTTAAACAGAGCAGCTAAAATGTGTGTCATGCATTTTGAACTCCTCTTCTCTAACTTTGGCTAAGGCTCCTCTGACAATGTCGTCAGGGTCTGGAACATCATGTTCTAGGTAACAACCGGTGGAGCGGTGGAAGGGAAAGAAACAGCATGTCCTGTGACAACTGATCTCATTACTACTCAATGCAGAACATACCTGCTTTTCTGCAATAGGTTAAGGTTAATGATGTAATTTTTTTGCTTTTAAGGAGAAACATTATTGAAATTACAGTTCAAGCTGAGGCAATTTTCTTAGGTCTATGTTATCTTCGGCATGAAAACAAAAAGGCGCTTTTATACCATGCAATTGGTACTTTCAAAGCAGCTGGTTTAAATGATCAGATCTGTTTCATTTACATGCTGGATGCACATTTACAGGAACGTGGATGGATAGCACTGTTGCCTTGCAGCAAGAAGGTCCTGGGTTCGATTCCTGTCCAGGGGTTTTTCTGCATGGAGTTTGCATGTTCTCCCTGTGCATGCATGGGTTCTCACCGGGTACTCCAGCTTCCTCCCACAGTCCAAAGACATGCCTGTTAGGTTAATTGGTCTCTAAATTGCCCTTAGGTGTCTGAATGAGTGTGTGCATGGTTGTTTGTGTGTTGCCCTGCGATGGACTGGCGACCTGTCCAGGGTGTACCCTGCCTCTCGCCCATAGACTGCTGGAGATAGGCACCAGCTTCCCCGCGACCCACTATGGAATAAGCGGTAGAAAATGACTGACTGACTGTTTGTTTATTAATGTATATTGAATAAAATAGAAATAGCATATCACATATTCTGTGGCACTAGCATTAAAACTTAAATATACCACATGTACCATAAATATGTATCACTGCTACAGAATTTATACTCAACAGACACAGCAATGACCCAATGATACATTCATTTAATTTAATCATGCTTTGCTATGCAGACGCTCTTTCTGCATCAGTTACAATTTACAATTTAGTGGCTTCAACAGCAGGACAGTCCAACCTATTTTCCTGTTATTTATCTGGCAGCAGGCTCGTGCACGCCACACCTTAGAGAAAGAGGTAGAAACAGGGGGCGCTCTGAAGATCTTTGGCAGGATTTCAGACTGGGTGTCCATGTAAACTAAACAACTCTGGATCCCTATAGGTAATACATAAATTCTATTTTTATTACGTGAAATGGGAGGTGGAGAGTGTGAGGATTCAGCAGGTAGTTGTGCTGGAGTGAGGTGCTAAAACACTTTGACAAGGTGTATTTCTGGGAGTGGGTCAGATGAAGTGTTTCCCTCTACGTTTTAATTATTTCATATTTCACCTATTTAATTACTAAGGGCCACTCACTGACATATATAAAGCATTAAATTTTTATCCCCAGACATTTAGACCTTCATTAACCTTCAAGTGTGGAAAAAAAAACAAGACTACCACATGAATGCAAAGGCAATTTTGCATCCAGATCGAGCAAACCCAATACTTCATCAGCAAGACTGCACTAACAGAACGTTTTGCCATTTCATGCCCCTTGCACATAGAGATCAATATGCAAAGCATTCCTGGTAAAAATGGGATCCCACTTGGGGAGATGTGGTTACACCTCTAAATTGGGCATAGACTGATTGTTGGGAGAGTGTGCAAAATTATGAATTCCCCTTGCAACAGTTCAATTGCTAGAATGTTAGTGTCACATTGTCAAAGAGAAGTAATGGCATGGGAATTAGCTAATAGGTTATAACAAGCGTCAGCCATGCTCAAAATTACACATTTTGTGGTGCAGTGGATCTGTACTGGTAAATCCCTGCTGCTTATTAGCTAATCAAAATACTGACAGTCTGTCATGATGTAGGGTTGTTTGGTTTTTGGTTTCGGGGTTTTTCCTTATGTTTTTCACTGCTCAGGTTTTGCATCATGTTTCTGTTTATTTTCCTGGTCATGCTTTTGTTTTGTCGTCTTGTTCATGTTTTGTCAAGTTTGGTTTTTGGATCTGGTTATGCTTTTGCTTCATGTTTTTCTAGTTTGTGTTCAAGAGTCTTTGTTCTGCTCCAGTCACGTTTTGTTCTGTTAATTAAGTTTATTCAGTTCACCTGCTTCAAGTTAATCTGTCTCCTTACTCCACCTGGTTTTCACGCCATATATTCACACCTGTTCTGTTTGTCTTTGCGGAAACATCTTTCACTCTCATGCTCATGTCTAGCTCTCATGTCTAGCTCTCTAACCAAGTCTTGTTTTTTTTTTGGATCATGCCAAGCCTGACTTGCCTGCCCGTTTGTTTTGTTCCTGCCTCCTGCTGAGTGTGAGTTTTTGTTATTAAACCTTTTGTTTTTGACTTACCATCACGCTGCCTGCTTGTCTGCATTCTGGGGTCCAATTCCAAGTAAACCGTGACAGAACCGTGACACAGTCTTTTCTATTCTACACTAAATGTTTACAAGCTATTTAACTCCAAGGTGTAAAGGTGTTTTTGTGCCCTTTAGTATGAAGTATGACTTAGTAGATCTGCTTATTTAGTTTTTCTATGGTAACACCTCTAGGTTTCACATAAAACTACATATACTTATTTCATATCATCATATGGAGTAATACATACCAAACCCAAATTATTTACCAGAATGCTTATAGTGTGCTGGTTGTGATTACACTAATCTAGCCATACAGTGTTTTGAGATCAAGTGTAGATTGGTCACAGGCAGTACATTTCTCAGGTGCATTAGCCCCTACAAACTGATCTGGTGTAGATCCACCTATGGCAATCACTGTAGTTATTTTCTCGCACAGAATCTTGTAAAACTGTAAATTAAATGTGTTTTGTTTTGTTAATGTGTTTCATGTTTTACATTTTATTTGCTTCATTTCCTGTATGGCAAACTTTGTTTTGACATTTATGATGTTTTTTTTATTATTAGATGTTGACATTATTAGGTGACATTTGCTTTTGCTGCTCTAATGATGTAGTATGTGGCTGCTGGTCCCACTGTGGTGTTAGTCTGGCTGGCTGTGATAATGAGAACAAGTTGTACTTAGTCCCTGCTGTCTTTCATCTGATCACAGGGAGTTGACACTCAGTCTCTGGATCTGGTGATTGGCTGTCCAGTAAGGATTTCTTATTGCTTACTGCAAATTTATGTTAATTTATAAATGATTATTTATTGAAAGAAAATAGCCGGGCTGTGTTCCAAATTAACTTTTAATAGTTTTCAGTCTACCTGATGAGAAGATCGTAAATTATACATCAATGTGTCGTGTGCCATACAGTTGGTTGTTTTAGTGCTAATATCAACAACTGGATACCTGAGAAACCTGTGTGTTTACTCAGCAGAGTGTGTTGTTATATGCCAACCTAGGTCATTTACCAAGTTGTCACATTTCATTATATTTATAGTTTGAAATGAATTTTGTTAGAAGGTATCTTAAAATAGGGAGCTGAATTAAAATGTATGTCACGTTTCTCAGAATTTTATTTGAGCAAAATTTTGAAAACCATCAATTTTCTATACCTGCTTATTCTGTACAGGTTCGCAGGGGCTGGTGCCTACCTCTAGCAGTCTACAGGCAAGATGTAGGGTACATCTGGGACAGGTTGCCAGTGCAAAATCCATGCAGAAAGACCCCCGGCCAGGAGTCAACCCCAGGGCCGTCTTGCTGCAAGGCAACATTGCTACCAACTGTGCTACTGTGCTGATTTAGAAAACCATGTATCCCTTTTCTTTCACCTCACAAATATATATTTTTATACGTGGAAACTAATGTAACAGAGTCAGAAGGAGGAGTTCAGAGGCCCATAATCCAAGCTGCTTGAGGTACAGGGGGATGTTTCCACAATCAGTGTCTTATTTGAGCAACCATGTCATCTGCTGATGTTGGTCCGCTGTGCTTTGTCAGGTGAAAGATCAAAGGTACAATTATCAAAAGTAACAGAACAAAAATGTTGAAATATGTTATTCTGTGAACAATGAATCTACATATTGTATAAATTTCACTCTTTGAATTGAATTGCTGAAGTAAATAATTTTACCTCTAAAAACTCGTTAACTAAGTTTTAAATATAATTTGTAGATTTGGCCAAAGGGTTTAGACTTTATTTTGCCCCTAAATGCATGCATGATTTCGGATCATTGAAGAATATCTTGAGACTTGGAAAAAAAGAATGAATGCAGAGAAAAACACAAA
>NC_061817.1:7047083-7104301 GCF_021462225.1 Girardinichthys multiradiatus | reverse complement strand
CCACCTCAGCCCACCGGCCACCCGCACCCCTGCATGGTGCACCACGGCCCACCGAGCAGTCCAGCCGGCCAGCCCCTCCACCAAAGCGGGGCCACATCCCAATCAACGCCAGCTAAGAGCCCCCTGCTGGAGCCAGCAACCCCAGCTGGCAGACCAGGGCCCAAAGCCAGGGGCCGAGATCCAAGGGAACCCAAGCGATCCCGAGAGAGCTGAAATGCCAGCCCCAGCACCAGACAATCCCCAAGAAACCCCAGCCCACACCCGACTAGAGACCCCACTCCCTCTCCCGGCCTCCGACCACAGCGATACACTCACCCTATCTCTAAGGGAGTGCCCAGCCACCCTACGGAGAAAGCTCATTTCAGCTGCTTGTATCCAGGATCTCGTTCTTTCGGTCATGACCCAAAGTTCATGGCCATAGGTGAGGGTAGGAACGTAGACCGACCGGAAAATCGACAGCTTCGCATTTTGGCTTAGCTCTCTCCTCACCACAACGGACCGGCACAGTGCCCCCATTACTGCGGCAGCTGCACCAATCCGTCTGTCGATCTCCCGCTCCATTCTTCCCTCACTCGTGAACAAGACCCCGAGATACTTGAACACCTCCACTTGAGGCAGGAACTCCCCTCCAACCTGAAGAGGACAAGCCACCCTTTTCCGGTTGAGTACCATGGCCTCTGACTTGGAGGAGCTGATCTTCATCCCAGCCACTTCACACTCGACTGCGAACCACCCCAGCGCATGCTGTAGGTCTTGGGTAGAGGGGGCCAGCAGGACCACGTCATCTGCAAAAAGAAGAGACGAAATCCACTGGTCCCCAAACCAGACCCCCTCCGGCCCTTGGCTGCGTCTAGAAATCCTGTCCATTGAAGTTATGAACAGGACCGGTGACAAAGGGCAGCCCTGACGGAGTCCAACATGCACCGGGAACAGGTCTGACTTAATGCCGGCAATGCTCGACACAGTCGAATGCTTTCTCCAGGTTCAAAAAAACACAGGTGGACCGATTGGGCAAACTTCCATGAACCCTCGAGTACCCTGAAGAGGGTATAGAGCTGGTCCAGTGTTCCACGGCCAGGACGAAAACCACGCTGCTCCTCCTGAAGCCGAGGTTCGACTATTGGCCGGACTATCCTCTCCAATACCCTGGCGTAGGCCTTACCAGGGAGGCTGAGGAGTGTGATCCCCTTGTAGTTGGAACACACCCTCTGGTCACCCTTCTTATGAAGGGGGACCACCACCCCAGTCTGCCAGTCCAGAGGCACTGTCCCCGACCGCCACGCAATGTTGAAGAGGAGTGTCAACCATGACAGCTCACAACATCCAGAAATTTGAGATACTCAGGGCGGATCTCATCCACCCTCGAAGCCTTGCCACTGCGGAGCTTTTTAACCACCTCGGTGACTTCAGCCTGGGTGATGAAAGAGTCCAACCCCGAGTCCCCAGCCTCTGTTTATACCAGGGAATGTGTGATGGCAGGATTGAGGAGATCCTCAAAGTACTCCTTCCACCGCCCGATAATGTCCTCAGTCGAGGTCAGCAGCCTCCCACCCCCACTATAAACAGTGTTGGCAAAGCACTGCTTCCCCCCTCTGAGGCGCCAGACGGTTTGCCAGATTCGCTTCGAGGCCAACCGGTAGTCCTTCTCCATGGCATCACCGAACTCCTCCCAAGCCCGAGTTTGAGTTTTTGTCTCTGCCACAGCCCTGGCCACAGCACGCTTGGCCTCACGGTACCCGTCAGCCACCTCAGGAGTCCCACAAGCCAACCACAGCCGAAAGCACTCCTTATGCAGCTTGACAGCATCCCTTACTGTCAATGTCCACCACTGGGTTCTGGGATTGCCATCGCGACAGGCACCGCAGACCTTACGGCCGCAGCTACGGGCAGCAGCATTGACAATAGATGCGGAGAACATGGTCCACTCGTACTCTATGTCTCCAACATCCCCCGGAATCTGGTCAAAGCTCTCCCAGAGGTGGTAGTTGAATACATCCCTGGCCGAGGGCTCTGCCAGGCGTTCCAAGCAGACCCTCACTATGCGCTTGGGCCTGCCAAGTCTGTCCGGCTTTCTCCTCCTCCAGCAGATCCAACTCGCCACCAGGTGGTGATCAGTGGACAGCTCAGCCCCTCTCTTCACCCGAGTGTCCAAAACAGGTCTTATGATACACAACAAAGTCGATCATTGACGTCCTGGCCTAGGTGTCCTGTGCCAAGTGCACTGATGGACACCCTTATGTTTGAACATGGTGTTCATTATGGACAATCCGTGACTAGCACAGAAGTCCAATAACAAAGCACCACTTGGATTCAGATACGGGGAGGCCATTCCTCCCGTCATAGCCTCTCCAGGTGTCACTGGTCAGTTCCCCACGTGGGCATTGAAGTCCCCCAGCAGAATAAGGGAGGCCCCGGGAGGGGCACTAATCCAGGCACCCCCGACAGTGGGACACAAGAAAGGCCGGGTGACTCTGCACTACCCGCTCGGCTCGCCGTAGGCCGAAAACGACAGTTAGAGACCTATCCCCAACCCAGAAGGCGCAGGGATGGCGACCCTCTCATCCACGGGGTTAAACCCCAACACAGAACGCTGAGCTGGGGGCAAACAAGCAACGCCTCACAGACCGCCGCATCTTCCCGTGAGGCCACTCAAGAGTAGAAAAGAGTCCCACTACTGTGCGTGGAGGTGAGCCCGACTATTTCTAGTCGATATCTCTCGACCTCCCACACAGCTCAGGCTCCTTCCCCCCCAGCGAGGTGACATTCCACATCCCATAGTCAGCCTAAACATCCGGGGATCGGGCCGCTGAGGTCTCCACCTTAGTCGCCACCCAATCCTCTTTGCACCGGTGCTCACGGTTCCCCCTGCAGGTGGTGGGCCCACTGGGGGATGGCCTCGCGTCTCTCGTTCGGGCTTGGCCCGGCCGGGTCCCTCAAAGAGCAACCCGGCCACCAGCGAGTCCCGACCCCAGGCCTGGCTCCAGGGTGGAATCCCGGCTCCGCCGTACTTGGCGACGTCACGTGCCTCGATATACTAGTCCTCATGAAGGATTCTTGAATCGCTCTTTGTCTGACCCATCACCTAGAGCCTGTTTGCTATGGGAGACCCTACCAGGGGCATATAAGCCCCAGACAACATAGCCTCTAGAATCATCAAACCCCTCCACCACGTTAAAGTGGCGGTTCAAGGAGGGGCCATTTGTTATTTCCTTTTTTACATACAGCATGTCACAAAAGTGGTATTTGCATTGCTGATGTCTTTATATCTTGTTGAAAAAAGCACTTAATCTTTTCTTCATCTTGTTTGATTTTTGTAATAGGTCACGCTAGCTGTATTAACAAATAATGATCTATTTCTACACCTCAGAAGGTTCATTTCATTACCAGAAATATTTGGTATAGTCTAATAGTCTAAAAGTGAATACAGAAAAATATACAAGTCCACAAAATAAACCTAACTGATTCTGACACATGCCAAATGACAGTCACAAGTCATGAAACAAAACCTGAGAAAAGTCCAGAGCAGGAACAGAATTGAGAGATATTCCAATCTGAAAATATTATCCCTTTTCTTATGAACCAAGCTCAAAGATATTTATGTTTGGAGATCATTGTTATGAAACCAAGTACTTGCTGTATGAACCCAAGGCATTTCAAACTTTGAATAGTATTTCAAAGAAGCCTCTTGGGTCCAAATTGAAACGTTGCTTTTAGTAGAGCAGGCTATGAATGACCTTCCTCTCTACACTTAAAGCTATGTGCAATCACCTTTGAAAGGTCTGTTTATTAAAAAATGCATTCTGAATGACTCAGCTAATGCTGATATAAGCTCTCATATACTTACTGCCCTTGACACCTCTGTATACGCTGACTGAATGCTGAAATAAAACAACAGTTCTGGACCTTCAGGCTTACCATATTCGTTGACAGACTCAGGCTAATCAGTTCTGATGCAAATAACTCCTCACCATTTAATTTAGAGCATTGTAAAACATTTGAAATTTGTTGTAATATCTTCTTAACAGAACACAAACAAACCATATTTGATCGACAAACATAAGTAATATGTTTCTTTTTTTTGGAATATTCTTTTTATTTTTATTTTTAAACAAACAACAAAAACAAGGCAAAACAAAAAGGAGTGCAGTCCAGCAACAATGTAATAAAACAAGCCAGATCTACAACACAAAACGTAGGACACAAAAAAAAAAAAACACCTCAGAAAGTCTACATACTATATCAGTCCTGTACTTGTATCTAATAAAATACAAGTAGACGGTGCCATCCTCACATGTCCTGCAATTGAGCTAGAAATGGGCCCCACACCTCATTGAATAAGTCTTCCGTCCCAGCCACTCTGTAGGTAACCCGCTCATAGCTGGCCATTGAACTTAAAACCTGTATCCACTCCTTAAAAGTGGACTGAGTGGGAGATTTCCAGTGGCGTAAAATTATCCTGCACCCTGTTGTCATGGCTAATTGACACCAAGATTTATGGTGTCTTGACAATTGCACGCCATCTGGAAGTAATCCCAACATACATAATGCAGGGTTTTTGACCAAATGTGTGCCCAACACCTTATTCACAAACAAAATAATTGCATTCCACATGTCTTTAGTTATAATAACATATGGACCAGAGTTCCAACCTTTCCATAACATCTCCAACATAAATCACTTGTTCTAAGTTTTTGTCTTGCCATTTTTGAAGGGGTCCAGTAGGATCTATTTAATATCTTATAACAAATGATTTGTGATTGTGCTTCACGCGAATTACAGTGCCATGAGGCACAGACTTTTTTCCAGTCATTTTCTGGAATCTCTTGAGCCAGATCCCCTTCCCAACTTGCTTTAAACCCTCCAGTCTTGGCACCTGCATACTCCTAATGAGTTTATAGAAATTTTAAGCTCCTCTGTTTTTTTCTCCAATCTTATGGGAAATGTCCTGGATTTCTGTCCCACTGTGCTGAATATGTTTGTTTGAGAAAATGCAATGTCTAATTTGTAAATATCGCCAAAATTCTGAGTTACACAAATTGTGTTTAGTTTCAATTTCATCAAATTATTTAAATCCCACATCTCCTGTCACATCCTCAAAATGCAAATCCCAGATCTAATCCACCTGTCCCAAAATAAACTTTTTTTACCTATTAACAGTTTTTTGTCATACCATTTGGAGGATCTGCTTGATAAATATGGATCATTTTTTATTATTTGATGAGCAATTCTCCAAGACTCTCTGGCAAAAGCCATTACCGGGTCTTGAGAGGGGACAGGTCTATCTGTCTGTGAGAGAAAGGCCTCCACAGAGAAAGGTTGTACCATCTGTTCCTCCATCCTGACCCATAGAGGGATCTTTGTAGGCCGCAGGTGAATTTTAGATAGCTACGACAAAGAAAAAGACAAGTGATACCAGTCTATTCGTGATAATGCTAAACCCTCCTCGTCTTTTGCCGCATATAACTTAGTCTGTGTCACGGAGTGACATTTTTGGACTCTGTTTGTGGCTTTGGGTTTGTTTACCTTTTGCTTAGATTTTTCTATTTTGGTTTTTGTATCATGTTTTTCTTTTCTCCCTCTTCCGCCTCCTAGTGTTTACTTCTTAAGTTCTTTTATGGTTGTTTTCTTATTACTTTGTATGGTTTATTATTATTATTATTATTGTAATTATTATAGTTCTTGGTCTTCCCTGGACTCTCTAGTTTTATTTCTCTTTAGTATGTTTGTGTTTAATTGTGTTTTATTATTTGTTCCTTTGCACTCTTCTTGTTTACTAGTTTATTTTCTGTTTCCTTTCCAGTTAATTCAGTCAATACGGTTAGGTTTGTTTACTTTGTATTCAGGTTTTCTTTATGGGTTCTTTGTTTGTTCTTAGGTTGTTATTGTTGTTCCTATGTTCCCTCTAGTTTCTCTGTTTACTTTAGTCATGATTATTCTAGTTTTCTTATTCCCCATTTGATTATTTATCTTTGTCTATAGGTTTTCTTGGTCTGTGTTTCTGTTTATTGTTTATTAGGTACTTTGCCCATGCTCTATCTTTGTATTTGTTTCACCTATTCCTTCTGCCTCCTTGTCATACCTGTTCCCTGTTTTCTCTGATTACCTGCCCTTTGTTATCCCTCAGTATGTTAGTTGGTTTTGTGTCATTGTTTGTTGCTGGTTCCTTGTGTTTGTCACACCTCGTTCTCGTCTATGATTATGCTTTGTTTTTTGCCACGTCTTGCCTTGGGAAACCCGCAGCGATTTTGCTACGTTTTTTGACTTTGTAAATAAATCGTTGAATTACAAAGATGATCCAGCCGAGCTCTTGTCTGCATTTTGGTCTGATCCAAAACCACATCGTGACAGTCCGATTAACATGTTTTTTTTTGTTGTCATATCAACTTCTCTATCATATTGTTGTACATTTTAAGTAGCGAGGAAGGAAATTTTAACGGCAACATGGAAGTGATGTAATTCATCTTAGGAGTTAAAATCATTTAATTTGATTGAGTCTGCCTAACAGGGAGGTTTACAATTCATCATTTTGTAACAGAATTTGAGTTTTCTGAATAACTGGAGATATGTTGGCTTCCATTATTTTTTCCAGCCCTGGCATTAATTTGATGCCCAGATATGTTAATCCTTCAGGCATCCATCTAAATTTCCAATTCTTTCTAATATCTGGGTGGCACAATTTGGATAATGGCATGGATTTTGACCAGTTAACAGTATAACCGGATATCTCTGAAAAAAGATTTATCACTGAGCAAATCTCTAGTAATATGTTTCTTTAAAGAATGTAGTGGCCTTGTATTCTTAAAGATAGAATTCAGCTAAATGTATTTTTTAGTTAACCAATTTATATATTCAACATGTTTTGATAGAATAATGATTTTTGGCCTGGGTCATTTAGGCGCTTGTCAAGGGCACCACCTGCTAAAGATAAATAAAATACTAAATAGAGTGGCATGACGAAGGCGCAGGAGTTAAGTGAGGAACCAATGGACCCTTGTTTAAATGACCAAGGACTCCGTGCATGGAGGCCTTATTCTGCACGTTGATGTTTGCCGCATGTTTTCCGCCTCTCTCCACCCCATTTTCTGTCAACTCACTTTCAAAAACTTTAGATAAATGAAGGCCACCAGTGCTAAAAATATAAAATATATAATTTGAATAATTTACTGCAATGCAATGTCCAATACTTACTCCCATTATGCTAACTGTTTCTATTAAGTCATTGAGGTGATGCCCTATCTCACAGGTAGAGTGGGGTGTTATCCCAGTGGACGCAGATCAGAAAATGGACCAGGTGTAAACACGGTTTCTTCTTTTGGTCCAGGGAGTTAGAGATGCTGGTATTTGAGAATTAAGTGGTTCACAATAAAGGTTCAAACTTCAGAAAACCTTATACAATGATCCGTAGGCTATGCATTCATCTGAGGATTACCTCAGGACTGACATTGTACTGATTGTATAGATATAAAACCAATTTACAATCATTAATAAATAAAAAATATATACACCACAATCCTTATAAAATATGACACTATTATTACTGATAATTAATAAATAGCAAGCATTTGAACATTCTAGATGTATCCAATAAAAATAATGTTATTGCATTCTAACAGTCACTTTGGCCTTCAGCCTTCAGCCTAACCTAATTTAAGGTCCACCGGTTTTCACAATCAGAAGACAGTGAGACACCATCTGTATGGATATGAGATGGTTCTGGCTAGAGCTGAAATAACAGTCAGTAAAGGTCACATATGCAGTTTCTACATTTACTCCATAAGTTAACAGCAAATTTTCAGAGGGCACTTGAGATCTAAACTCTCCATTAAAGTTATTTGACTCTGGCACTGTGACAAATACCGTGTAATATGTTTTACCAAGCACTGTTCCTACTCATTTGAAGTGACCTTAGTTGCCCACTTGCTCATTGACAGTATAGGCTCCAAGCTGTCTTTGTGTTCAAGGTTGAATAATAAACCCAACTGAAAACACCAGTAAATCATCACATAAATATCAAAAAGGATGTTTTTTGGTGCCTGAGGGCATTTTCTACCAGACAAGATAAACACTATCTAATCTGTGTTTGGAGGGCTCCATATTTGCAATGTTTCCCACACAACCTTCGAAATGGAATCTTTTTTAAAACTCTGTAGGTCACTTAAGGTACCAAACAGCTTTGGTCAACTTTAGAAATAAAAAGAAGGCTGCTGATCCTTTTGCCAGTCTTAAATATATATTGTTTCTGGTATTTATTGCACAATTAGTTAATAGGTCATCTGTACGGTGAAGGGTTGTCTGCTGCATATTGTTAACACTACTGATGGTGCTCATCCTGGATTTCTGAACCCATTCACACCCTGCAATCTGCAACCAAGGCAGAAGTGTGAAAACCATAGATTAAAGTGAACCTCATTGAGAAGGTGTACCTGCCAGTGTCTGTATTTGGGTTTCAATGTATGATGTGAGGCTTTGTTTAACTGTGTAATGCAGCGAGATAATGGATAGTAACACAACCAGTTAGTAGTGGACCAATTCACTAGGAATCAACAGAGGAATGGACCTCAGGGAACTGTGGACATCTGGCTTTTTTGTGCTTTTCTTAAGTATGAAGCAGATTTTTTGTTGTTTTGTTTTTGAAACTGTTTTAAAAATGTGGTATTCAGGATCATTTTTAGCATTAGCATTCCTTCTGTAACTTGCTTCCCTTTTTATTATGAAAGCTACTATTCCAACCACAACTACTGCTAACCTGAGCAGAAAGATTGAAAATGTCTGTCATCACACTTAATTTTCCATTGTACTGACATTTGCCTTTTTTGAAGTAGGTTTCTGTAAATTGCGTATGGTCATTCAATAATTACCTGCAGATGCTTGTTGCTTTAGCCCCTTCGGTTTGATGAAACTAGCTCTAGCGCCAACTGCTGGCCAATGCAAAGTCAAGACAAAAGCAGATTTTGGTCATCACCAAACAACTCAAAATAAAAAAAAAATGTCATAGGACTTCCCCTAAATGCAATTTCATAAACTATTATAGTATAAACACTGGTAAATAACCATTAAATGGTTGCTTACTTAGAACTCTATACCTTTAATTACAAGAAAGCTGGTGATAGTTCTTGATCCATAACAACAACCCTCCCTCCAATTTTAAACACATGCAATAAAATGGTTACGCATACCAAACCAGAGTATCTACCTTATACAAAAGTAGAGAGTAAAGTAAAAAAACAATATTAAAATTCCTTTAACACTTGATTTTAACACCTCTTTATTGCTGTAACAGATCTTGGATTCTGGTCCTGGAGGCTAAAGCTATTGACTAGTCTGAGTTGGACCAAGACCAAATAGGACATCATCCATCTCAAAACTACGTTAGTCTCAAAATCGTCAAAGCAGTTAGGGTAAAAGCTTTTTTGTGAGCCTCCTAATCACCGTAAAATTTCCATTGGGCTGTTATTTATGAAGAAGGGAATAATTATTTACTCAGGAAATTCAGATAAGAGGCAGAGCTCCACCAGTGATCTTCCTGTGAAACACATGTAAACAAGTGAATGGTTTCTGTTGAGAGTAACTGTCTGCTATAGATGTAGAAGTATGAAAAGCAAAAACTATTGTAGTGGACTGTCTCTTTAAATGCACCATTACTCTGACAATGGCTGATCATAAAACTGAATTACCTTCCACAGTTTCTAAATAACATCACTGGCTTACAATTTAAAAATATTGTTTCACTCTTTTAACCATTATCCTTCGCTTCAGTGCAAACATGAACAATCTAGTGTTCATACACACACGTGTAGATCATCTTTTGTCTTTCAGCTGCAATCAAGCCACAATAAATGAAACATCATTTTATGCTCATTAAATTCTGCATAAAATTGATTAAAATCAATCATAACAGTTTGAATCCCCAAAGACATTTATCAGCACATTTCAAGTTAAGAAAGAGAGAGATGTGCTCGAACATTTAACAGCTAAGCTTGTTATCCAAACCTAAAAAAGGACCAGAACTCTGCTGTTTTAAGGAATAAATGTAAATTTATTCAGTCTTTTTTATTTTGGTTTGTGCTGGTGCCGTTGCAGGACTCTTGGACTTTACGCACAGCGGGTTGTTTAACTACAAATTGCCTTCTTTGCTTTTATTGCTACTGCTGCTTCCTTCACACTGCTTCTTGGAGACATGTAAAATGTTTTTACTTTGAGATAGATACATAATGTAAGTTATGAGATCAAGATAAGGAACCAAACAGCTATTGTTATATAAAATAATTGGAAGATTACATAAGTGTATTTTTAATTTATTCAATTCTATGATCTATATGTAGGCTTTTTATTTTTTTTAAATATTAGACTTGAACACGAAGCATGAATAATAAATGACTTATGTTTTTACAGTTCATAGAGAGAGAAAAAAAAACAAGCTTTTAATTCCATAAAATATTCCAGTTTTTGTTTTATTTTCCTTTGACTTTACATTCTGATTAAAATTGTTATATATTACTGGGACTTGAGCCTGACCTTTGTTTGACAAAGGTCTGGATTGCCTCTTGAATGTCAAGGTCTTTCACTACCAAGCCAATCTAATTTTTGGTTTTCATTCATTGCACTAAGAAATGAGGAACAGAAATGAATTTAAAAAGTGCTCCACATGTTGTCCTTACTTATGGCTTGTGCCACTTAGATTACAAGGGCAATATTATTTAGTTTTATCTACAGGTCCTTCTCAAAATATTAGCATATTGTGATAAAGTTCATTATTTTCCATAATGTAATGATGAAAATTTAACATTCATATATTTTAGATTCATTGCACACTAACTGAAATATTTAAGGTCTTTTATTGTCTTAATACGGATGATTTTGGCATACAGCTCATGAAAACCCAAAATTCCTATCTCACAAAATTAGCATATTTCATCCGACCAATAAAAGAAAAGTGTTTTTAATACAAAAAACGTCAACCTTCAAATAATCATGTACAGTTATGCACTCAATACTTGGTCGGGAATCCTTTTGCAGAAATGACTGCTTCAATGCGGCGTGGCATGGAGGCAATCAGCCTGTGGCACTGCTGAGGTCTTATGGAGGCCCAGGATGCTTCGATAGCGGCCTTTAGCTCATCCAGAGTGTTGGGTCTTGAGTCTCTCAACGTTCTCTTCACAATATCCCACAGATTCTCTATGGGGTTCAGGTCAGGAGAGTTGGCAGGCCAATTGAGCACAGTGATACCATGGTCAGTAAACCATTTACCAGTGGTTTTGGCACTGAGCAGGTGCCAGGTTGTGCTGAAAAATGAAATCTTCATCTCCATAAAGCTTTTCAGCAGATGGAAGCCTGAAGTGCTCCAAAATCTCCTGATAGCTAGCTGCATTGACCCTGCCCTTGATAAAACACAGTGGACCAACACCAGCAGCTGACACGGCACCCCAGACCATCACTGACTGTGGGTACTTGACACTGGACTTCTGGCATTTTGGCATTTCCTTCTCCCCAGTCTTCCTCCAGACTCTGGCACCTTGATTTCCGAATGACATGCAGAATTTGCTTTCATCCGAAAAAAGTACTTTGGACCACTGAGCAACATTTCAGTGCTGCTTCTCTGTAGCCCAGGTCAGGCGCTTCTGCTGCTGTTTCTGATTCAAAAGTGGCTTGACCTGGGGAATGCGGCACCTGTAGCCCATTTCCTGCACACACCTGTGCACGGTGGCTCTGGATGTTTCTACTCCAGACTCAGTCCACTGCTTCCGCAGGTCCTCCAAGGTCTGGAATCGGCCCTTCTCCACAATCTTCCTCAGGGTCCGGTCACCTCTTCTCGTTATGCAGCGTTTTCTTCCACACTTTTTCCTTCCCACAGACTTCCCACTGAGGTGCCTTGATACAGCACTCTGGGAACAGCCTATTTGTTCAGAAATTTCTTTCTGTGTCTTACCCTCTTGCTTGAGGGTGTCAATAGTGGCCTTCTGGACAGCAGTCAGGTCGGCAGTCTTACCCATGATTGTGGTTTTGAGTGATGAACCAGGCTGGGAGTTTTAAAGGCCTCAGGAATCTTTTGCAGGTGTTTAGAGTTAACTCGTTGATTCAGATGATTAGGTTCATAGCTCGTTTGGAGACCCTTTTAATGATATGCTAATTTTGTGAGATAGGAATTTTGGGTTTTTATGAGTTGTATGCCAAAATCATCCGTATTAAGACAATAAAAGACCTGAAATATTTCAGTTAGTGTGCAATGAATCTAAAATATATGAATGTCAAATTTTCATCATTACATTATGGAAAATAATGAACTTTATCACAATATGCTAATATTTTGAGAAGGACCAGTATATAGGATTGGGTTGAGTCAGCAGTTGTGTCTTTTTAAATGGTGGGGGCATAAACAACAAATTATTGGCAGGTTAGACTGTGTAATTCAGCATATTTGGCATATGTGAAGCAAAGTAAAAATGCTTGATTTTATCCCCATACAGTTTTTCACCATTATACTATCAGACACCAGACCAACAAAATACAGTGTTCTGATAAAATGAAGATGGCCTTGTGCTTTCTGTTACATAAGGGTTATTCATTTTTATATGCATTCCCTGTTTCACTGATCAGATGGTCTCCTAGAAGGCTTCTATGTGTTCTGTTTTCATTAAACTTTAATATGAAAAAGCTTGCTTGTGAGAAACCAACTTTTTGTCAGAACTCAAATCTTTTGGAACTGTATCTGTTTTTAGGAACTTTCTACTCAGGTCATGTTGCTTCTTCTGTTTCAGTAGCTTGTTATTGCAAGCAAAGGTTACAACAAAGTCTGGTTTTACTGTGTGAAAGGGTAGCAGTGCATTTAACATGTAGGTGAAACTCTACAGTTTATGTCCTGATGCACATCTCAAGTTGCTTGTAATGCTCGTCTTTATGTAAACATTACTCACAAGTGCTAGAACATTCGTTAGTGTACACCTCATGCACACATGTTCTTGCATGATTGGTTGGCATACGTAACTGTAAGATCAAGAGAAACTCCAAACCATAGGAAACGTGAACGTGGAAATGTGAATAAGTTGTAGCAGAGCCTTCTTTACTTTGCAAACAGAGGACTGTTTAGTTCTTTAATTTGACCAAACAATGATTTTATCTCAGAGAAAGAAAGATTCATTCATACAGAAGGTTCACAGTGACAGAATCTAATCAAAAAACATCATTATTTAAAGAAAGCTATATTTTGGGCATTGCTTATTTCCATAAGTCATAAAAATTGTATTACAGTTTCATGCAAGATAGTTCCAAAGCAGATACACCATGCACAATACCCACAACATTTATCCCCAGTAAGCTACTTAAAAACAAGCTCCATTTTTACATTAATGTCACATATAATGTGTTAAACATTGCAAACTAAAGCAGACAGAAATGACAGCTGTGAACTTTCATGCAAATGAAAGCAACAGAACACTCAGGTATTCATAGTTACTGTAACAGCAACGTTGTAAAGAGGTTTATTTTACTACAGTACAGCAGGTGTGAAAAAAAATGCTGTAAACAAAGAATGTTTCAGAAATTTAAATGATTGTATGTAAAATACTACCACAAGAAACTAAAAATATCTAAAAAGCGATTTTTATTAACTCAAGGCATTTTGCATCTTCTTTAAGATACTGCACATTAATGCATTACTGCCAACAAGTGAAGAACCATGCTAAAAAGCTTTACTTTATTATTTCAGCCTAAACATAAACATTTTCTTCTGTTTAATTATGTTTATGTGTGAGTTCACAATCAGTGGCTCATTTTTATCTCAATCAATTTTTCAAACAACTGTCTTCTTTATATGATAAAGCTCCTCATTAAAATCCCCATAGTAATGCAGATCCACTGGAGTTGGCCTTTGCTGCCCAATGAGACAAGCTGACTGAAGATGTACCTGTTCGTTGAAGGCATCCACAGGGAGCAGTTATAAGGTTGGCTGTGGTTTTCTATCTTCACGGGAACTTCACTCATGACTCTGTAAAACCCATCCTTATCTTGCTTTTCATGTGTTTTGGAGGCATTTGTTATGTTTGAATCTCCCTGGTACCAGTGAACTACACCACTGGGGTAAACACTGTCAAAGGTGCATGAGGCGTTGCCATTATCCAAGGACTCGTGAGTACTTCCAAGGCAGTCTGTAAAAAGAAATAACTCTCAGAACGACAAAAAACTCCAAAACATAATTAAAGCTACAAGCAGCATTAAAGGCCCCCTCGCAGCTCGGCCTGTGCAGCGACCGCAGGAGCCTGGCATCGCTGCCAACATGCCACTGATGAGGCTGCCATTCGATTCCACACGTCGCCACTAGGTGGCACTATGAGCAACATGTTATATGATCTTCGGTTATGCAGAGTTGTTGTCTGGGAAGCATTTAAAATTTGGGGGAAATTGGACCTTCCAGATGGAAGCTGCAAAATTATGTCATCAAGTTGACTTATGCAGTATGTTCGGCATTGATCCATCATGATGTATAGTACATTTGAAGTGGATCCGACGATGTATGAGGGAGATAGAGCACTTGAAATATTCTAAGGGGTCGCTGTTGATCCAAATTCCAATGTAATCCAATAGAGCTGTTTGGGGGCTGACAAAGATCAACCATATTTATTTTGGAGTGAATCAGACCATGCGTGTGTAATATAGAGCCAAACGTATGGCCGTGGCATGACATCAGAATTTGCCACGCCGGCACAGCCACACCCTCCAGCCAAACCAGTTAGTTCTGGAGACTCTCTTAGACTATCATGTTATTTGTCACTTGGGACAGTTTCACATTGATTAGGCGAAGGACACCAAATATGGACCATCAAAAGAAAAATAAGACACTTCCTGTTCTCAGGGGGCGGGACTTTGATGATGTCAGCATCTGATCAGTGAATATTGTTTGAGGCCAGAGAGAGATCAATCTCAGAAGGTTTCAGGTGTCTGTGACTTTCCTTGTAGGAGCTATATAAATTTCGTCTTTTGTGGCTCGAAGTCATATTTTGAGGCTTGGCCAAGACGCAACGGAAAATAGAAAGAAAGGAAAAAAAAGAAAGAAAGAATAATAAGAAATCCTATGATTACAATAGGCCCTTGCTGGCTTCCGGCTCGGGCCTAATGATAAGTTTTATGCCGACTGACCTTCAACTTTAATGTGGCTCTGCCCGTTTGCTGCTTCACGCGATAAGTGTAGCTTGCAGTGGTAGACCCCCTCATCGGTCGGGGTTATGTTGCGGATAGTCAGAGTGAGAGAGAGTCCAGATGTTGTGTTTGCGCCTTTGCACTGGATCTTGCTGGTGAAATTATTCTGCTCGTACTGGCACAGTGTTGTATTCTTGAATTGCCATTCAAATTTCATCAGTTTTGAATCCTGCACCACACTTGTGCTGGCATTGCATGTCAGGGTCACGTTTTTCCCACAGTCTGAAAACACCTTTGGTTTGGTGTCCAGGGTCTTACAATCACACACTGATCAAAGACAGAGAAATCAAGGTTAGAAAGCATGACTAAAAATCCCTTCAAAACTTGCAAGTGAGGTAGTTTATTGACTTTCATGTTTTCTGTTCATACCTGGATCGCTGATGCCCACAAGTAGAAAGAGATCACAAATAAAGACATTGGTTTAACATAGCATACATTGTTACAAATGTGATGGACTGTTTTTCTAGTTTTTGTTAGTTTTTTCTTGGTTCTGTTGCTGCTTCTCCACTCACCTGGCCACCATCCATTGCATTACTTTATTAGCCATGCTTAGCATAAACATTCCTGTCATGACCTTTAGATGTTCGAGTTTTTCAGTTTCTGTTATGTCTCTGTTTTCATCATTTTCCTGTTCACTCTGTTCTCAAGTTGCACCCATTGTAGTTCTTCCCTTGTGTATTACTTTCTTACTTCATTTTGATATCTTTGTTAAAATCTTCCCAGCATTTCTGTGTTCCTCTGATTAGCTCCTGTGTTAATCACTCTCCTGCCCTCAGCTCCCTGCCTTAATTCTCCTTGGATGTTTCAAATTCTCATCTGATGACATGCCTTTTTCCACACTTCCACCCATATTTAAGCTCTCTGGTTTTCCTCTCTCACTGCGGGATTCTTCCGTTCGATCGCCTGGTACTCTGCCCGTGCTCCGTCTCCTGTAGGTTTGCTGTTACATTTATCATTAACCTATTCTACTCAACATGCAGCTCCTGAGTTTCTATCTGTGCTTTGGTCCTGCTCAGAACTCCCACTACATGACATCCTTGTTTTCCTTTTATCTCCAGGTGCAGTTTGGTTGAGGTAAAATTTGGTAAGCCCTGGAAAATTTGCTTTTGCTTCCAGTGTAGCTCATTTTAAATTTAATCCACTAGTTTCCAAAATAATTTATATTTTTATTTACTAAGCATGTTCAGATTCAAATTTGTAATTTTTTCAGTCTGAGTACAAAACATTTATACTTAGTTTATACTATAGTTGTTTTTTATAATCTGTATATTCAGTGAGAATGCATTCATGCATTCTCCCTTATTGTTTTTCTGTTTTTCTTTATTTTCATTTTTGTCTATATTTTCCGTACATTTTTCTGCGTGTAACTAGTCCTACATTTTTCAACCGATTTCAACAATTCTGGTATCAAAACGTTCGGCTCGTTCTGGAGAAGTATGCTATGACTTTTAGTAACTTCAGCTATTATAATTTTTTGAAATATTCAGCTTTTTATGCCAATTTTTGTCCCATTGAAATGAATGGAGATTCAGCAAAATTCCGCAAAATTCAGCTAAACCTTTGCGCTCTTTCACAGCTTACTACTTCTGCACACTTTCAGCTAGAAACACCATTCAACTTTCAAAATGTTCACAAGACATTAAGCTATCTTCAGATGATTCAGCTTTTTGATATCTTTTACGGTTCTTCTACAATCGCGATTGATGTTTTCGATTTTATAATGTAATCAATCCTATGGCGGAATTCGTCAGTTGGTAGAGTGTACACTCTAGATTTTTGAATAACCTGAGAAAGAACGAACAAACTCTCCTCACTCGCTCAATTTTCACTCTACTGGCACAAATTATGTATTAAAACGTAGGATGCTCTTTCAAAAAATGCCACCCTCATTGATGTGAGACTAACGGATTTCACGCAACACGCCCGGGAGCAACGCAAAGTCAACACACCCTGAATGGAAAACCTATAGGAATTTCAGAAAAAATCGGAGCAAAAAATCCTTAAACTAACATGTTTTCGAATCGCCATCTCTCATAAACCGTTCAAGTTAGAGACATGGGCTTTGCAACAATTCATCTTCAGACCTTGCTGGCGCTCACAGTGAAGGAATTTTTTTGATACCTTTTATTGTTTTATCATAAAAAAGGTTTGTTTAGGAGTACCAATCTGTCCTTCCCAAAATTGCTTAAAATTGAAATATTTCACAATTATCCACTTTTCTACACTGTCACATCTCCTACACGGATTTATGTAGACACACAAAA
Organism: Girardinichthys multiradiatus; assembly: GCF_021462225.1. Lineage (NCBI taxonomy): Eukaryota > Metazoa > Chordata > Actinopteri > Cyprinodontiformes > Goodeidae > Girardinichthys > Girardinichthys multiradiatus. The sequence continues at coordinate 7,086,848 of NC_061817.1, read as the reverse complement.
ATCTCCAGGATTGTTCACCAATCCCTGCTGATACCTACGGTCCAAAAAATATTTGTATACCTTTTATCATTTTCTCATAAAGTTTGAGAGTGAAAATTCACCTTCACTCAGGTTAAAAATGGTCAAAATGATCCACTTTTTCACAGGGTCACAACTCCCAGACACATTTTTGAAGAAACTTGAGAAGCTCCATGATTATTCAGCAAGGCCTGCTGATTCATACGGTGCATAAATCAAATCGATAGCCCTTATAGTTTCCGAGTTATTAGATGTTGTTCAAGAGCATGTTCAGGCATTTTTATGTTTTTCTCCATTTTTCCCTTTCATTTCACCTAGTGTTGTGCCTTTAATATTCTATTTTCAGCAATAAAAGTGTTAATATTCTCGTTCCCCTGTCCGTTCTGAGAAAAACGGTCCAAGAATGACGTCGATAGCCCTTACGGTTTCCGAGTTATGGGCGGTAGTTCGGGAGCATGCGCCTCCATGTTAAAAGCCCAGGGAAGGGGGAGACGATAGTGAGGTGCTGCATTAGAAATGCTGCAGGTGTCAAGTTAGACTGACACTCTTTGCTGATTGGCTGATTCATTCCTCACTGTTCTATTTAAAGCTCTGTGTATCTCCTACTGTCTAAGTCTGTATATGATTCTGTCTTTGTTTCTGCATCTATTCTCTCTGTGTCTCACACTCGGACACACACACACACACATCCATGGTTTACTATCTTTTTGAGGACTTTGCATTGACTTCCATTAATTTTCATTCATTTCTATGGCCTAAACCTGACCCGACCCCTCACCCTTTGACCATCTTTATAGGAGGCAACTACATGGCGGCCATTTTGTGTTGAGTACTTAAACAGCATGTACTGCTGTTTCAACACCTACAGGTCCTTCTCAAAATATTAGCATATTGTGATAAAGTTCATTATTTTCCATAATGTCATGATGAAAATTTAACATTCATATATTTGAGATTCATTGCCACTAACTGAAATATTTCAGGTCTTTTATTGTCTTAATACGGATGATTGTTGCATACAGCCTCATGAAAACCAAAATTCCTATCTCACAAAATTAGCATATCATTAAAAGGGTCTCTAAACGAGCTATGAACCTAATCATCTGAATCAACGAGTTAACTCTAAACACCTGCAAAAGATTCCTGAGGCCTTTAAAACTCCCAGCCTGGTTCATCACTCAAAACCCCAATTGTGGGTAAGACTGCCGACCTGACTGCTGTCCAGAAGGCCACTATTGACACCCTCAAGCAAGAGGGTAAGACACAGAAAGACATTTCTGAACAAATAGGCTGTTCCCAGAGTGCTGTATCAAGGCACCTCAGTGGGAAGTCTGTGGGAAGGAAAAAGAGTGGCAGAAAACGCTGCACAACGAGAAGAGGTGACCAGACCCTGAGGAAGATTGTGGAGAAGGGCCGATTCCAGACCTTGGGGGACCTGCGGAAGCAGTGGACTGAGTCTGGAGTAGAAACATCCAAAGCCACCGTGCACAGGCGTGTGCAGGAAATGGGCTACAGGTGCCGCATTCCCCAGGTCAAGCCACTTTTGAACCAGAAACAGCGGCAGAAGCGCCTGACCTGGGCTACAGAGAAGCAGCACTGGACTGTTGCTCAGTGGTCCAAAGTACTTTTTTCGGATGAAAGCAAATTCTGCATGTCATTCGGAAATCAAAGTGCCAGAGTCTGCAGGAAGACTGGGGAGAAGGAAATGCCAAAATGCCAGAAGTCCAGTGTCAAGTACCCACAGTCAGTGATGGTCTGGGGTGTCGTGTCAGCTGCTGGTGTTGGTCCACTGTGTTTTATCAAGGGCAGGGTCAATGCAGCTAGCTATCAGGAGATTTTGGAGCACTTCATGCTTCCATCTGCTGAAAAGCTTTATGGAGATGAAGATTTCATTTTTCAGCACGACCTGGCACCTGCTCACAGAGCCAAAACCACTGGTAAATGGTTTACTGACCACGGTATCACTGTGCTCAATTGGCCTGCCAACTCTCCTGACCTGAACCCCATAGAGAATCTGTGGGATATTGTGAAGAGAACGTTGAGAGACTCAAGACCCAACACTCTGGATGAGCTAAAGGCCGTTATCGAAGCATCCTGGGCCTCCATAAGACCTCAGCAGTGCCACAGGCTGATTGCCTCCATGCCACGCCGCATTGAAAGCAGTCGATGTTCTGCCAAAGGATTCCGCGACCAAGTATTGAGTGCCATAACTGTACAGGTGAGGGAGATTTGAAGGTTGAAACGTTGATTTGTATTAAAAAAACGTTTCTTTATTGGTGAGTATGAAACTAATGTTAATTTTGTGAGATAGGAATTTTGGTTTTCGAAGGAGGCTGTAATTCCAAAATCATTCGTATTAGGGGGGACAATAGAAAGACCTGAAATATTTCAGTTAGGGTGCAATGAATCAATTAAAATATATGAATGGTAAATTTCATCATGACATTAGTGCAAATAATGAAACTCTATCACAATATGAGCTAATATTTTGAGAAGGACCTGTATTCATTTATTTAACAGAGCAGTGTAACACTCCCAAACAACTTTCTGTTCACTTAAAATAGTCCATAGGGACTTATGATCACATCAGTTCAAGGTGTTGTAACAAACACTTGCAGGAACCTGCAGAAATAGTTTTCCGGACTATACATTTTTTTCTAAGTTGACTGATTTAACTTAACTTAATCTGCAAGCACATCTGCACTAAAGCAATGGTGAAAATTCCCCACCAAATGAGGCTTGGCAGATGTTTGGGTGGGTCTGAAGGTAAGTCACAGAAAACACATTCACAATGTGGATATGTTTCATCTAAAAACACTGCAGATTTAACCTTGTAATCTTATTTTTCTGTCTTTTTATACTAACTTTAAAGCCAGTCAGTCATGAAAAATTATTCTCACTTGGAGATTCCTTGAAGTTCTCATATAGTTAACAAACACACACAAGTAAATTGATTTTTCTGGACTCCTATACTGTATATATTAGGCGTCAGACTTTTATATACTCATAAAAACTAAAGGTGTTGTTTTTTCATGCACTTTCTGAAGCAAATACTCACCAGAAATGCTGACTGCTACTGTCACCCAGATAATGGAAGCGTAGACTAAACCTGGATGAATCCATGGACCACAGGAGGATCTTGCTGCCTTGATTTACATTGAAATCAACATTTATCACATTAGATAAAGCAGATAGTACAAAACAATAACCTGATATAAAGCACAACATGGTTGTTTTTACCTACCATAGTACTTTCAACGATTCAGTGTTTTTGCTGTCAGGGTTTTGCTGTAAGCCTCACTCAAAGTAGTGAAGCTGTAGTGGAGCTGCCTTTTTGTGTTTTTAATAGCAACTTTCAGTGTAGGTGGTGCACTATCAGGTTTATGACTGAACATGAGCAGTCTTGTCCTGGAAGAGATGAGTGCAGACATGAGAATGAATGTTGTTTCTCTCTTCAGTGCAGAATGAAATACTCTCTTGGAAGTCTACTGCCAAGATGCAGACATTTTTTAGCAAATAGACTATGTACATTTTCAACATATTCATACAATAATATTTTGTGCATTTCTACTCTTTAGGAAATGTAGTGTGTTAGTGAGAGATCAGTTTATTTAAAGGGATTTATGTGTTTAGCATCAAAAAAGATTTGTTTTACCTGCTACATTAAATGACATCATGTGTCTAAAGCAAACTGAAGCTAGGTTAAAAACATAACAAAATGTGAATGAAGACCAAGAAACAAACTGGACAGGTCAGAGAAAACGTTTAGGAAAGTTTAAAGTGGTATTACATTGTAAATCAATGACCCAAACACTGAATATCCTAACAAAGCTTTTCAATTCAAAGTTTCTTTCAGACCATCATCCAAAAGCGAATAGAGTATGGCACAAGTGAAAATGTACAATAACATGGCTGTCCACCTAAAATAACAGTTGGGGCAAGGAATTAGAATTAATGTTTTAATTAGAAAAGCAGCCGAGAGGCCCATGGGGACTTTGGAGCAACTGCAGTGATCCACAGCTAATTGGGCTGAATTTATATAGCACTTTTGCAGTCATACACTATAGCCACATTCACACACTGATAAGCAGATTGCTAGGCAACTTGAGGTTAGGTGCCCTGCCCAGCTGTAATTGGACCTACAAGTTTCAGATTGTTAGATAACTACCCTTCCCATTGGGCCACAGTTGCCTCATAGCTCAGGTGAGAGGAACTTTTGGTTTGAATTCTTTTATTTGTGCCGTCCGTAAAATTAGTCTTTATGAAGAAATGGCAAGAAAAAAACCATTGAAGGCACATTTGTAGTTTGCCACCAGCCTTGTAGGCAATACGGTATCTTGGTTTTGTAGTGTTCATGACCCTAATGCATTGAAGCAGGGAGCTGAAGCCAAAGATGATTGATTATTGTAAAAGGCCACAAAACAACCAAAAGGCAAAAGGGAGGAAAACAGGAACACATAAGACTGGAAACAAGAAAACAGCTGGAGCACACTAAAGAAAACATGAAGGTGGATGATTGATATGAGAACCAGATATGACTAACCAGAAGAATGCAGGGCAGCTGGGCAGCTGGGCAAGAAACAGAGCAGGGAAACTTAGGGAAGGTGACTAATAAACAGAAAAATGAGCACAGGGAGATACAACAGGGCACAAAGGAATCTCACTAAACCTACAAACTAAAAAGGTCTCTGATCTAAACCAATACACATAAAAGAAAACTCTCAACACAAAGGAATCACAAATGAGTCACTAATGGTGATTAGTGACAATAATAAACAACTGAAAATAACCCAAATAAAATCCTGAAAAACCAGAACACTCTAATTAAACATGAGACAGAAATGTATTGTATTGGCTTATACACACAAGGCTATTTCAGGTGGAAAAGAAACATTGCAGATCATTTTGGCAACATAATCCATAAACACAGTGGTGGCAGCATCATACAGTGGTAATGATTTTCATCACCAGGGATGGGAAGCTGGTTAATGAGAAGCTTGATAGAGCTAAATAATGGACTGTCCCGGAGGATATCCTGTTAGAGAAGGTATATGACTTTTCCTTCACAAACACCAATAGCCAAAGCAGCAGACATCAAAGATTTAATATCTCTGATTGTAACATGATAAAATGTTTGAAAATTCAGCTGGAAATAATTTCTTTTTCATAGCATTACATGTAGGATTTTGTTAAAAAGAAAATGAATACATATTTCATTAAGAGTGCATTGATCAAAATAGTTGCGTCCTTAAATTAGTGCCTAAGACCGTTATTTGGATAATTAAATTTTTAGCAGTTTATTTGTTTACATTTACAGTTTACAGTTTAATTTTAAACAAATTTTGTCACATTCCTGAATTATTTGGGTTTTAAATTTTATTTTGTGTGTGCATTTTGATTATTTCTTTGCTGTTTATTATGTTCTATAAATCATGCCGTCTTTAGTTCATTTCCCTTTTTCTCTTGTTGTTTGGTGTTTTCCTTATTAGCTTAATCTTTTGTGTTTTATTCTAGTGTTCTTTTACATCCAGAGTTTTTCCACTTAAATTTATTTTAGATTCTCCCCTGGGTTTCCTTGTGTTTCTGTTCAGCTCTTCCCATTTCTTCTGATTGGCTTTTCTGGTTTGCCTTACATTTCTTCCCCCTTTCTCACTATAAATGCTCAATGGTTCTTTCTGTTCTTAGCCGGTTTCTTCCATTAAACTGCTCATTTTTCCATGCTGGTCAGATGTTTCCCTTTGTGTCAACTGTATATTTTTTTCCGTATTAAAGACTCCTTATTTCCCCTCCCTGCCTCTACTTCTGTCTGCATTTTGATCCATTCAAGAAGAAAATTATGACTTATTTTTCTTTTTTCTATAATTCACAACTGTGGCTTATGGTTCAGACCACCTTTTGATGGGAGGTTACAGTACATTGCAAAAAGTAGTCCCACCCCTTTAACATTTTTACAGTTTGTCATATTACAAACACAACTTCAATGGTTATGAAGTATGTGGTGATGTGACAAACCAACATAAACTAGCACACAGTTGTGTTGTGAAAGGAAAAACATGGTTCTCAGACTGTGTACAAATACTAATGGGAAGAAAATAAATTGTGATGTTTGTGGTTGCAACATGACAAAATGTTCATTCAGTATGAATAGTTATGAAATGCAGTTTTGGAGAAGCCTAACTATAAAAGATAATGCAAAAACAATGGCTCTGTCTGCTAAAAATCTAAAAATATTCTGCAGAAAAGACTTATTGAACCTGAAAACTGCAAAAAAAAAAAAAAAAATTGCAAAAAAACAACAACAGAATTTTAACACATAGATAAAGGCTACTCCCAAGGCAGCCTGCTGCCATCTTAAAAACATGTTAAAACAGAACAAGGAAAATTAGCATGCATTTACTCTCAGTAGTTTAGATTATTGTAATGGGAGGTTCACCTGTGTCCAGGATAAAATCAGCCATCAGTTTCAGCACAAGAATTAGGGAACCCCAGGAAATGGTGTAGGTCAAATCTTGTTATTGGTCTAAATGCACTGAATGTTCTTGGCAATAAAAAGTTGCTTGTCAGTGTTCCCAGGAGATGCAATGGTTTATTTCTATGATCTTCAGCATTTATCATGCAATATCTATTTAGCTGTAAAACATGTGTGCCCATGAATGCATCCCTGCAAATAAACTTGTACAAACATGTACAAACACTGGTGTTATTGTACATTCAATTACAGTCTCACTCTTGATCATTAAGCAATACTGCCAGAGGTTAAAAAACAGATAAACATGTTGAAACAGGAAAAAACTGAAGGAACCATATCCTTTACACACTGGCAAAAATAGTTCCTTCATATTATCACTGATAAGAGTGTGGATGTAAAGGACCAGATTAAGTATTTATAACAGGCAGCTGAGTGGAAAATTATGTTCTTCAATTACACTTAAAGTAGATCTTTAAAATAACATTGTCTTGGAGAAAGCTCAAAGGAATAAAAGAAGCTCAAATAAACAGGCACTGACAGGGCAGGAATACAACAGAAGGTAAGGCAAACTAAACAGGCTGGTCATAAACCTGGAGCAGAGGATTAATGATAGGCCCTGACTGGGATGACAAAAAGGGTTCATAGAAAAAAGAAAACAAATTATTTTTCAACATTTTGCTTTGAGGTGTTATTTTTTTCAAGAATGTAATACAGATACTCTACTTGACATTGCACTCTGATGATGCCTGAAATATTATATATTTCAGGCATCATTTTGTTTCATTCAGTTGATGCACAACAATTAATACAAAAAAGTAAAGGTAAACATTCAGAAATCCTCTGCTCTGTGCCTTTTGGAGTATTTCACCTACTTGCTTTAATTCTCTTTCCTGAGTGGTAAAAAACTGTTTGTTTCTGTTCACATTAAAATTGAAATACTGATTTGTGAGATTCTGTCTCTCTTTTTGGGACATCTATTTGTTTCAGCCTTAATTGCATTAGATTTAGCTACCTACTAATGGCAAATAAATGAAGAAACATGCCATTAGTATATTTGGCATTAGTATATATATATATATATATATATATATATATATATATATATATTAGTATATTTGCGCATCTGTGTTGTGAGTCAACAATTTGTTGATGTTGGCATACACAACTCAGGGTAAGTTTTATACATTTATTTAGACCCATTGTAATTTACAAACTAATTAACAAGTGAGTCCTCGCCAATCAGTCAAATACTTAAACTTCTTGGCTTCATACATATATGTATACCACAGGAAGCCAACAAACTGTATACCACAGTTTGTTGGTTTAAAAGAGATGAACAAACGTAAAAACAAACTAGAAATAATAAAACACAGTATAATAAAATAAATGAAGGTTAATAATTATGGAAGATGAAAAAATTGAGGAAACAGTCATTTACGGACAAAAGAATGGGACAAAAATATGTCATAAAAACAAATATAAAACTTAAAATCAATACAAAACTAATAAAATTATGAACATCAACAAATAAGGAATAATTGTTGAATTTCTCCTAAAGCCAGAACAATCAAACAGTGATTGAAACAGGGCAAAAAAGGCTATAAAACAAGACACTTTTAAAAAGTACTCACTTTATAAATCATTCAAGGTTTTTAAAAACAGTACACTCTACAGTGTACAATCTAATAAAAATATTTACATCCAGAAATTTGTGCATTTATGATGTCCTTCAGTGACACTTTCCTAAAAACCCAGCTGATTTTGTCAGTTCCAACTTTTAGCGTGGTCAATAGAAACAATATGTGAACATAGTAACTTGCAGTACTTTTTGGAAGTTTGTAAGTAGGTAAGTAAAGTTTATTTATGAAACACTTATCATAGAACAAGGACCAAAAGTGGATATATAAAAGGCCCAAGTAAATAGAACATTCATTCATTGTCTATACTAACTTGTCCTTGCAGGGTTGCTCGTGCCTCGCTGGAGTACCCAGTGAGAACCTACAAATGCATGGGGAGAGTATGCAAACTACATGCAGACCGAGCCCAGGCCAATATTCAAACCCAGGATATTCTCGCTGGAAAGTACCAGTGCTACCAATTGTGCCACAGTGCAGTCCCCCCATAAACCAGCAACTCATTTAAACCAGACGGAAATTAAAGTGAATGTAAACTGAAAGCCAAACATTTCAGATAAAAACAGAAAGAATCTGAGATAACGTATTTATGATTTTAAATATAAAGCGACAACGCTAATAATAACTTTATAAGTGTCGGGGTCTGGGAGATTCTGTTTGTTTTTACTTGCTATTAACTATGTTTAAGCACTAGGTGGCGGAGCTGCACAGGTGTGGGAGTGACGCAGGTGGAACCCATTACCTCATTGCCTGAGGAGGATAAAAGGAGGAGGCTGTCAGCACTTCGATGCCTGAGTGTTTGCCATTGTGGTAACATAACGGCCCTGAACTCTAGTCTTTGATTCATCATAAAGTGAAGATTACTTACTATTTTCCCCTCGCAGCACAACTTCAGCTATGTACAGATATTTAACACAATGAAGAAAGGAGAACTCCACGAGTTTTTGTTAAGGATTTGTGTCTTTCCTTAGTTTTATTTTCTTTTCATCAAGTTTTCTTCATTCTCTCTTTGTTTCTTTCTATTCTTTGTAAGACTGAAACAATAAACAAAAATACTATCTGTCATTTGTTTTGCAATATAAACTACGAAGTTACAATATCTTCACAAGCAAATTTATACAAACATTATCTATGTTTAGAAAATAAACATACACCTGCAACATCTCTAAACTTATGGAGGACCGATCCTGAAAAAATTAAAAATAAAAGCAGAAATATATATATTTTGTTTTTCCTTTTCCTTACACATGCGTTTTCATCAAGAAATGTAAATGTTTTCTTTTTCCTTTTCCTTAGACATGCCTTTGTTCTTTGACATTTCCTCATCTCTCTTTTTCCTTTACGTATGCATTTCTGCTTCATTATGCAAATGAGGAGGGCTGTCTTCTTCTCTCCAGCTCCTCTCCTATTGGTCAATATACAGGAAGGAGGAGGATCCATGTGCAGGCTGAGGGTGTGTCCCAATTCAGGGGCTGGAACCTTCCAAGTGCGTACTTGTGGGTTGATTATGTCACAGCGCGGCGCATAAGGTCTGTCAGATGCTGCCGACAAATGTGTCCTTCTTTTGCCCGATTTGAAGGATGCGTTGTGAGTATCCTTCGCGGTCCATCTTTTCCCATGATTCATTGCGGGTCGAAGCGTTTTGGTCAAACAGGGGCAGCCATGGCGGACCACACTGTCAAAAAATGTGAGTAAACTGTGAAAAATTACACTTTCTGTGAAATAAATGAACTTTTACAATGTTTTTAGTGCAGGAATATAACTGTGTAGACGTGAAAAATTTGCTTGATTTATCTAGACATCGCTTAATTTTAAACGTGCTCCGACGTGTTCGGAGTTTTCCGCTCCCTCCGTAGTAACTACCGGCTTGCCTCGCCAGCCCTACCGGCGGTGGGGCGAGCTAGACCCGGTAGAGATCTGACCGGACTATCAGCACTGAGCTCCTGCTGCCAGTCATCACAGTGAATGTTAAACACAAGGGATTTCTAACACTTTATGTTAGTATTATTTTAATGTATTGTGTCATTTGTTCATGTAAGTCGATTTGACATTGCAGGTGATATTAAAGTTAACCTGAATAAATTGACGATTTTATGTAATCTTACCGTATCGCTGGAGAGTGTGATTGAGAATAAATAAGCTTTTAAATATTCATTTTTGATGAAGTAATGTGCTATATGTGTTTTTAAAAGTATATTTATAATTCAGCTAGCACTATAATTCAGATTCCAGGTACAGCTGAAGAGAAATACACTTTCAATTGCAAGCAAATCTCAGTAAAGAAGTGAAAAGTTTGAAAGAGCTTGTTTTAGGCATTTGCATAAAAATATTTTAATATGTTATGCAAATTAAGACAAATGTAAATAAAATAAAAAGACTTGTTTTACACTGATATTAAGCAAGATGTTGTTTTTTTTTTGCTGTTTTTGTTGTTTAGGGACAAAGGAGCAGACGGGTCAGTTTATTTAGCTCAGGGGTGATAATGACCACCTTTTTACTGGAGCTAAAAACTCAGCCACCGTGGCTTGGAGGTACAATAACAACATTCTTTGCAGTCAGTTTCTGTCCAGTTTCAAAAACTCCTATCTGTCTAACTTTCATAAATATCCATCCATTGATTAACATACTTCTTTTGGTTTTCCCTCTTTGTTTTTGCTTGTTTAGGACAGTTCTGGAGAAGATGGACCAACAGGCCAAAACAAAAGTGGGATAATATTAAAAGTAAATATAAAGCTTGTTCAGAACTTCTCATGTCACACACAAATAAAAAATATTTCTAAAAGTCTTGTTGGTTTCTCTGTTTAGTCAACTCTTTTTTTATTCCCTCTAACTTTAGGATAGTAAGTATCCAGGGTCAGGAGAGGGAGTCAGTGAAAAGCCCACTGCTGCTACTTGGCCCTGGTTTGTCCTTATGGATGAGGTGTTGGGACAGAGGTCTTCCACAAACCTCCTGTCCTAATTGCCTCCATCCCTGAGGACACTCCAGGGCCAAGTGGAGCGGTGGGCAACCAGATGGAGAAGGAAGACAGTGAGCCAGCAGGAAGGGGTCAGAAAAGAAAGAGGGACAGAGATGATGGAGTTGATCAGGGAGGACATGAGGGCACAGAGAGAAGCAGAGGAGAAGAGGGCACAGAATGGACAGACTGTTTTCCATCTAAGAAAGAATGGTACTGAAATAAGGTGCTATATAAGAAATAAATAAATATGTTTTGTTCAGATAGTTTCTTAAAGTTTTAAGCTGTTCTAATAAATTTCAATATTGTTTTGTCACCAATGTATTTTATTTCCATTTGACCTAACAATAGATCAACTTCATTTAAATTTCTAAACACAGTTTATTTTGAAAATTACAAATAGCGTTTTAAACAGAATGTGGAAAAAAAACAACATTCAAACAGATCAAGATTACAAGACAAAAGGCATAAAATAAAACTATGTACAAATATTTACAACGGCGACAGCAGGATCAACCTGAGTGACCGGTTCCAGGAAAAACCTCTTCAACAGAACAAAGAGGCAGATGTCTTTCTGAACAGAAAGTCTCTGGTGGTGTGGCTAAATCTTTCACAAGGTTAGAGACTTGGATGGGATGCTGCAACTGAGACCTGTGGTTTGTCTTTCTGGATGGTGAGCGAAGCATCACACAGGTGGTCTGCAGATGTTTGTGATGCCTCTTGATGTCCACGTCATCAAGTTTAAAGGGCTGGCTGGACCACATCACTTAGATGTAATCAGGAATATGCAGAATTAGAAGATGGTGCTCACAAAATATGACAGTTATACCCCTCAAACATTAATCACATCTATAATATTATACCTGCCTGCATACAGTAGTCATGTTCTGGTGCTGTGTATATATATATATATACACTGCTGAAAAAAAATAAAGGGAACACTTAAACAACACAATATAACTCCAAGTAAATCAAACTTCTGTGAAATCAAACTGTCCACTTAGGAAGCAACACTGATTGACAATCAATTTCACATCCTGTTGTCCAAATGGAATAGACAACAGGTGAAATCTTTGGTGATTAGCAAGACACACTCAATAAAGGAGTGGTTCTGCAGGTGGGGACCACAGACCACTTCTCAGTACCTATGCTTTCTGGCTGATGTTTTGATCTCTTTTGAATGTTGGTGGTGCTTTCACACTCGTGGTAGCATGAGACGGACTCTACAACCCACACAAGTGGCTCAGGTAGTGCAGCTCATCCAGGATGGTACATTAATGCGAGCTGTGGCAAGAAGGTTTGCTGTGTCTGTCAGCGTAGTGTCCAGAGCCTGGAGGCGCTACCAGGAGACAGGCCAGTACACCAGGAGACGTGGAGGAGGCCGTAGGAGGGCAACAATCCAGCAGCAGAACCACTACCTCCACCTTTGTGCAAGGAGGACAGGAGGAGCACTGTCAGAGCCCTGCAAAATGACCTCCAGCAGGCCACAAATGTGCATGTGTCTGCACAAACGGTTAGAAACTGACTCCATGAGGATGATATGAGGGCCCGACGTCCACAAATGGGAGTTGTGCTCACAGCCCAACACCGTGCAGGACGCTTGGCATTTGCCAGAGAACACCAGGATTGGCAAATTTGCCACTGGCGCCCTGTGCTCTTCACAGATGAAAGCAGGTTCACACTGAGTACATGTGACAGACGTGACAGAGTCTGGAGACACCGTGGAGAGCGATCTGCTGCCTGCAACATCCTTCAGCATGACTGGTTTGGCAGGGGGTCAGTAATGGTGTGGGGTGGCATTTCTTTCCATGTGTTCGCCAGGGGTAGCCTGACTGCCATTGGGTACCGAGATGAGATCCTCAGACCCCTTGTGAGACCATATGCTGGTGCGGTTGGCCCTGGGTTCCTCCTAATGCAGGACAATGCTAGACCTCATGTGGCTGGAGTGTGTCAGCAGTTCCTGCAAGATGAAGACATTGAAGCTCTGGACTGGCCCGCCCGTTCCCCAGACCTGAATCCGATTGAGCACATCTGGGACATCATGTCTCGCTCCATCCACCAACGTCACGTTGCACCACAGACTGTCCAGGAGTTGGTGGATGCTTTAGTCCAGGTCTGGGAGGAGATCCCTCAGGAGACCATCCACCGTCTCATCAGGAGCATGTCCAGGCATTGTAGGGAGGTCATACAGGCACGTGGAGGCCACACACAATACTGAGCCTCACTTTGACTTGTTTTAAGGACATTACATCAAAGTTGGATCAGCCTGTAGTGTGTTTTTCCACTTTAATTTTGTTTGTTACTCCAAATCCAGGCCTCCATTGGTTAATAAATTTGATTTCCATTGATGATTTTTGTCTGATTTTGTTGTCAGCACATTCAACTTTGTACAGAACAAAGTATTCATTGAGAATATTTCATTCATTCAGATCTAGGATGTGTTATTTGAGTGTTCCCTTTATTTTTTTGGCCTGCAAGGGGGTGACCTTCCCCTGTTGGTCCATCTTCTCCAGAACTGTCCTAAACAAGCAAAAACAAAGAGGGAAAACCAAAAGAAGTATGTTAATCAATGGATGGATATTTATGAAAGTTAGACAGATAGGAGTTTTTGAAACTGGACAGAAACTGACTGCAAAGAATGTTGTTATTGTACCTCCAAGCCACGGTGGCTGAGTTTTTAGCTCCAGTAAAAAGGTGGTCATTATCACCCCTGAGCTAAATAAACTGACCCGTCTGCTCCTTTGTCCCTAAACAACAAAAACAGCAAAAAAAAAACAACATCTTGCTTAATATCAGTGTAAAACAAGTCTTTTTATTTTATTTTACATTTGTCTTAATTTGCATAACATATTAAAATATTTTTATGCAAATGCCTAAAACAAGCTCTTTCAAACTTTTCACTTCTTTACTGAGATTTGCTTGCAATTGAAAGTGTATTTCTCTTCAGCTGTACCTGGAATCTGAATTATAGTGCTAGCTGAATTATAAATATACTTTTAAAAACACATATAGCACATTACTTCATCAAAAATGAATATTTAAAAGCTTATTTATTCTCAATCACACTCTCCAGCGATACGGTAAGATTACATAAAATCGTCAATTTATTCAGGTTAACTTTAATATCACCTGTAATGTCAAATCAACTTACATGAACAAATGACACAATACATTAAAATAATACTAACATAAAGTGTTAGAAATCACTTGTGTTTAACGTTCACTGTGATGACTGGCAGCAGGAGCTCAGTGCCGATAGTCCGGTCAGATCTCTACCGGGTCTAGCTCGCCCCACCGCCGGTAGGGCTGGCGAGGCAAGCCGGTAGTTACTACGGAGGGAGCGGAAAACTCCGAACACGTTGGAGCACGTTTAAAATTAAGCGATGTCTAGATAAATCAAGCAGATTTTTCACGTGTACACAGTTATATTCCTGCACTAAAAACATTGTAAAAGTTCATTTATGTCACAGAAAGTGTAATTTTTCACAATTTACTCACAGTTTTTGACAGTGTGGTCCGCCATGGCTGCCCCTGTTTGACCAAAACGCTTCGACCCGCAAGGAATCATGGGAAAAGATGGATCGCAAAGGATACTCACAACGCATCTTTCAAATCGGGCAAAAGAAGGACACATTTGTCGGCAGCATCTGACAGACCTTATGCGCCGCGCTGTGACGTAATCAACCCACAAGTACGCACTTGGAAGGTTCCAGCCCCTGAATTGGGACACACCCTCAGCCTGCACATGGATCCTCCTCCTTCCTGTATATTGACCAATAGGAGAGGAGCTGGAGAGAAGAAGGCAGCCCTCCTCATTTGCATAATGAAGCAGAAATGCATACGTAAAGGAAAAAGAGAGATGAGGAAATGTCAAAAGAACAAAGGCATGTCTAAGGAAAAGGAAAAAGAAAACATTTACATTTCTTGATGAAAACGCATGTGTAAGGAAAAGGAAAAACAAAATACATATATTTCTGCTTTTATTTTTAATTTTGTCAGGATCGGTCCTCCATATAACTCATTGTTATAGCATTTAACACATCTATTTAATACAACAGATTAATCCTACCTGAAATGTACTGGACCTCTGCTGGACACACTAAACATCTCCAAACAAGAACGAAAGAGTTCCCCACGGGAGTGTACAACAACGTGACAAAACAAAACGCCATTAAATACCTAAATACAAGTAAATATGCCCAGCACTAAACGCTATACTATATAAATATATATATATATGTATTTGTAATTACTTACAGGTGAAGGTATGACAAAGGTTCGTAATGGTTCACCTAAAAATGATCACTATTGTTGCTAGGCAGCACACTTACCTTCTTGTGTGCTCCTTCCTAGGTGACTTCACAGTTCCTGTGTATTCCTTGCTTGAGACTCCAAATCCTCTGCTTCCAAGAACCTCGTCTCAGATCAAGGTCCAGCTGACAGCCGCAAGCTCCTGGTGCTCCTGGCCTCCACCGAGCACACTCACAGCTTTGCTCGCCCGCCACCATGCCTTCAACCATCCACTTCCCCACTAATAACCTACCTAGGGTATTGTGACTCACCTTTCACCTCCTTGGATCAGAAGTTCAGTCCTGCGACCTGTCTCCCAGGCCCCACATCAAGTTCCCACCTCTGGCAGACCTACCTCATTCCACCTTTGATGCGTGTTCAGTTCTGCTCCGATTCTCTATCATTCACCCGTGAAGAGAATAAACTTGTTAACTTTTACTGTATCTCCTGATTGTTTCTGCATGTGGGTCAAGTCCGTTAAAAAAACATGACAATAAGTGGGGATATGCCAGTTATTTTAGCATTAAACAGACCAAGTAGATTATTCTATTTAAAAATGTAGCCTACAATAATAAATCAGAACTGCAGAGTCTATCTATGATGGATATCATGGCTTCATGGTAGGAAGAGAATTTAAGCGTTGTAAAGTGGAAATAATAGAGATCAGAATCAGAATCAGAATCAGAAAAGCTTTATTGCCAAGTACGTTTTTGGACATACAAGGAATTTGTTTTGGCGTAGTTGGTGCAATACAGTACAACCTCAACAACCTCAATAAAAAGCCAAAATATGCAAGTAGGAGTTTCAAGTTCTTTTTTGGCCATAAAAGAAAGAAGAGAACTGATTTTGAGAATCATGCATCAAAGTTTCTCTGCCAGTTATTCAGACACTAACTCAGTCTACGAGCCATGAAGAGTGGTGATAGATGGAACATTCAAAGACTTCAGTCTTTAGGTAGAGAAAAACATAAGTACATTCTGA
This sequence comes from Girardinichthys multiradiatus, assembly GCF_021462225.1. Taxonomy (NCBI): domain Eukaryota; kingdom Metazoa; phylum Chordata; class Actinopteri; order Cyprinodontiformes; family Goodeidae; genus Girardinichthys; species Girardinichthys multiradiatus. The sequence goes on along the minus strand of NC_061817.1, from coordinate 7,070,502 downwards.
TACAATACCCAAATCTTTGAAATTTGATAAAAAAAACTGTCACTTTTATTGGTTCATGGTATGTGAGAGGCTGCACATTTTGATGTATAGACCTTTGGCTTTTAGAGCAACTAATGAAAGAAATCTGTGAAACCTTGACAGCTGACACACTTGTGATTTGCTGACTTGAACAGGATGTACATATTTTAAACACCAAGCCAACTGCAAGAGTCTCCTATGAGTTGTATTGAGCTGTTATGAAAGTTTGACAGGCTGTTCTACTTGCAGCTACTGCACAGTAAAAGGTACTTCTAACACTGAACCTCTGCGGAGAGCCAACTCAGCTGTATGATTAATAGTCTCTTTGTGCTTGATCACATGGGGCTTTATAGTATTGAAATTCATTTGTCATGGCAAGAGGAGAACTGTTGGACCTCAGTAAATCGTTATTTTACTGGAACAGCAAAGAGAGCTGACCTGTCATCAGCACCTATAGCCATTATAATAATGGATATTAAAACATTTATGACACTGTGAGGCATTGAAGGGTCAGGTATTTGTTGGAAAATTCAGTATAACTTGATTAAATGTTAACCTCTCTCTCATCGTACTCCTGTTCTGTCAGTGTCCTTTTTTGACATTTAATGGATGCTTGTGTGCGTTGCAGTTGCATAAACATACAATCCCTTACAAAAGTATTCATAGTCCTTAAACATTTTCAAATTTTGTTATGTTAAAACTTCAAACTTCAATGTATTCTACTGTGTGCAATTCAATTTGAGCATAGAAGCAACTGTTCTGTGAAGGCCTCATCGATTTGTTAGTGTCATCTTAATGTTAACGGTTCTGACCCACATACGGATAAACTCAGGAGACTTTAAAACAGTTCTTCAGTTTGTTTATTGTATCGGTAACAGGACGCCTGGATCAGGACTTGAAAGCGACGGGGATCAACTGCATAAGAAGAGAGAGTGGTGAGTATGGTTTGTTTCATAAATGATGGTGACTTTTAGTGAAAGGAATTGTTTGCTTACAGGTTGAGGAGGTAGAAGCTGCCAGAGGAGGGAATGGTAAGAAACCTGGGGATGTTGGATCTCTCCGGGTGAAGGTTCCGAATGAATGAGGTAAGTTTCAGTCACGTTCTCCTTTCCAACCTTCAAGTAGGAACGGTTAATGAAGCTGTGTGCGGCGGTTCGCTTGACTCACATTGGAGAGTGGGCAGGTTTGTTTTGCAGATGTTAGATGATCCGGAGCTTCAGGAGGCAGCCAGCCAATATTGGTCCGAGGAGCTTGTATGGAAGGTATTGTAGACTGGATCGGAGCTGATGTCCTTGTCAGAACCAGGAGGCAAGGTCGGGAAACCTAGGAGGACCACACAAGAAGTGAGTACAAAGAACTTCAGCGTTAGAGAGACAAAATGCAGAGTAATTCTCAGGGCCAGACTAGTTACCACTGTGGGTTAACACTCAGGCAAAGAAGTGCAGGCTGCGTCTCCCTTTTGAAGCTCCGGCACTAGACTCCGGCGAGGGGGTCTTGGCCGGACAGTGTACGGCGGTGATAAGGATGTGGCTTCACTTTGGTGGAGGGGTTGGCCGACCTGCTTGGTGTGGTGGGATATGCTGTGCGGGAGTGTGCAGCCGGCATGCTGGGGCACCTCCGGGGTTGAGGTGTGGGGTTGGTGGGGTGCCTGGTCTTTGGCATGCTCTGGTGGCCTTTTTCCGATGCTTCCTTCTGTGGCTCTGCCCCCCGTGCTGGCGCTGGGCTGCGGTCGTGGTTGGGTGGGTGGAGCAGTGCAGCACTTCTTGTACCTGCACTGCGGTGGCTTGCGGGTTGTGCTCGCGCATGGGTGGTTGGCCGAATGGTTGGGCGGGCTTGGTGGTGTGCTGCTACGCTGGCTATCATGTCTCAGAGGGGGAGGGATCAGGACGGCAGGCTGGAGGGCAGCGTGAAGGGGTTGCAGCGTGTGGAGTGGGGGGGATGTGTCCTCTTTTTGGATGTCGGGTCACCAGCATTTCAATCGGCTGAGCAGTGATGAGCTGGTTGGTGTTTCTCCCTGGACTGTTGTTGCAGTGGGGGTAATGGGGTGTGTTTGTGCAGTTGTGGGGGCATGATGGGGGCCGCCGACCCCGGTTGCCCACTGCCAGCCAGAGACCTCTTGCCAGGTGAGTTTGTCCTGTCTTGGTGTCAGGTCAGGGGGTACGATGTGAGCACGGTGCTCAGAGGTGTCTGCTCTGTTGCACTTGTGGGCATAAGCTTGGGTGGAGATGCGCGGGGTCCTTGCCTGGCCATCACGGTGTACTGTGTGGTGGGGGGCAGGACGGGTTGAGTGTGCTTGGAGTGTGGCTGTGTGTGGAGCTTCCGCTGTGTGGATGTGTCTTTATAGGCTTTTTGGGGGTGGAGCTCATCTGTGGGGATGCGCCCTTGTGGGGAGGGGATTTGTGGCATCTGGGTTCAGGGGCATGTGTTCGATATTTGTGTCCTGGTTTGGCGTGGCCCTGTGGGGAGATTCATGTTGGGGTTTATGGGCGTGGGGGCTCATGGGGTTCAGTTTGGAATTCATTTGGGGGTTGGGACTGTTTCATCATGGGATGTCTATGGTTGGCGGGCTTGTTTGGACCAGGTAGACCCCTCTTTTGTATGTGGCCTTCTCTCTGGATGGGGATGGGGTCGTTGGGTGCTGGGGTCGGAGCGGGAGGGTCGGAGTCCAGGCCTGGACTGGTGCGGTCTGCCTGTCTCGACCCCGGAAAGAAGGGGACCACCTCTTTTGGGGCTGGTTACCCCTCTGGGGTATCGGAACCTAGACCTGGGAGTGTAGAGTATGTATGGGGAGTGTGAGTGAGTGTTCGACGACCCCTGTTGTGTGTGTTTTTACATTGGGTGTGTGGGTGTGACTGTTTTTTTGTGTATGCATAAGTGTAGGAATGTGTGACAGTGACTGTATGTGCCTGTTTTTGTGTCAGGTTGGGTCTTGGGCTGCTAGTTTAGCTTGTGCAATCCAGAAAAATGTACTTAATGCAGAATTAGCATGAAAACAGACAGCTCTGAAATACAGCTAAGCAAATTTGCAGTTTGTAATGAGCCATGCAGGAGACACAGTAAACATGTGGAAGGAGGTGCTCTGATCAGACCAAAACTGAACTTTTTTGATCAACGTGTAAAAGCTATATATTTAGTAGAGAAATATTGGTGAAAGAAGCTGTGGGGATGGTTTTCTTATGGTCATTGTCAGGGAAGTTTGTTGGACTAGATCTGAAGAGGTATGTTGCTAAATACAGGACAATCCTGGAAATTGTCATGATCTGCCTGTGTTAGAGTTTAGTTTCGAGTTCTGTTTAATTTCTCTTCAGTGCCATGTTCTGCACATTCTTTATTTCAGTTCATTCGGGTTCATTAGATTCATTCTGTTGTTCATGTGTTAAGTCCTTGGATTCCTAGGTTAGATGTCTTATGGTGGGTTCAGACTTGAGCGATAGGGATGTCTGGTTTTCATGCAAAGTTTATGGTGGCAAGCGTCTTGGGGCATCGAGAGGGCTTCAGTGCATCTCAAAGGAAAGTGTCCACACTTTTCTCAGACGCATGTCTAGAGTGTTTTCAAAGTGACTTCAAAGTGCACAAGCGTCCAACTTGAAGTGCCCCTCCTGATTAGTTCTCCTGGTTCTTTGGTCCATTCTCCTACCTGAGAGTATTTATACTCTCAGATTATCATTGTTCTTCACCAGTTCCTCCAGTTACTACCCTGCTTGCTACTCGTCTGTTTCCTAGCGTTTTTCCTGCCCAGATTTATGTTAACACTCTGTTGCTCATCACTGTGCTCTTTGTAAGTTCTGGCTTTAAGGTTCATTATTAAAACCATTTTCAACTCACCATGATGCTTGGCTCTGCTCTGCATGTCAGTCCAACACAACCTCAGCACTCTCTAACAGAAAATAGTCTGTTTAAGGCCGGCAAAGCAAAGAGACTGGACCTAGGTTTTGCCTTAAAACAGGAAAAAACCCAAAGACAGCTGTAATTCAAGCAAAAAGGTGGTTCTACTAAGTATTGCCTCAGGGCCACTGAATATGAATACAACCCACACTTTTTAGATTTTTTTTTTTTATGTAGAAAACCATGTAACATATTCCTTTCTCCATTCTCCTATGCACTATATTGTCTCGATCCATCACATAAAATCATTGGAACAAAATTTACAATTTGTGGTTTTTAAGCTAAATCGGTTAATTAATATTTTTGCAACAGTTTTTATGAAATTAAGGTTTTTCAGTCAAAATATTTAAAAATCCATAAATGGGGAGAATTAGACGAACAGAGACATTTGAGAAAAAATAAGAAACAAGAGATGCAGAGGCATAGTAAAGGATTTCTGTGAAACAACATATAATGGTAATTAAGCAGGGGCAAAAGGTTCACGGAGAGAAAGACGCAGAAAATCACAAACTTAGGGAAAAACAGAAAACAAAAACCTTTTGATACATATAAAAAAAACATATACAATCCACAAATCTACTTTAATCTACAAAATACCAGTAAAGAGAAAAGAAATGGAAATAGAAAAAAGATCACATGAGAGGTTTTAGTTGTTGGTAGTGTCCTTGGTTTTAAAGCCATCAGATGTTTCAATTATTTCTCTCTTTATTTCAAAAGGTGCAAAATTCTGACTGTAGATTCTTGTTCGGTCAAACCATTTCGACTGATATCTTTAACACTCAACGCCAGCACTCAAGCAAGGTTCAGTGGTGAATAATTTGGAGATTTGTTAAGACACAAATGTTAAGCTGTTTAAGAAGCTAAAGAGAATATTTCCTCAAGTAAAACAGTCAAGGGCAGTTAATAAATTTAGCATATCCCATGCCTAGGTTGAATTTATTCAAATTGTTATGCTAAAGAGCAATAAATCACCAAAGTATTTTTGAGAAATCCCAGAGTTTTTCCTGAAGGTTGGTGGAGCTGAAGTTTAAAGGGGGAATAATTTTTAATGGAATAGATTTTTTTCTAACTTTTGTTTTTATTTTCCTGATTAAACACCAGAGGTTTTTTTTTAATTGTTGTTTCATGGTCTGATGTTTCCTGATTCAGAGAATTTCATAAAAATATATAAGCTCTTTGATCTTGGTGATATGTTGAATTATCCTACAGGAGATACCCACCGGAAGATGAGTACACTGTGGTCATAAAAGGATGAACATGATCAACAGCAATACTCAGGAAGCGTATGACATTTAAACATTGCACAGTTGGTATTAAGGGTCTGGAGAAGTGCCAAGAAATTGCCCCCACACCATAACAACAACCACCTCAGTCGTTGAGACAAGGCAGGAAGGATCCATGCTTTAATTAGTTTTACGCCAAATTCTGACTCTACCTTTGTAATGTTGCAGCTGAAGTTGTGACTCAGGAAACTAGAAAACATTTTTTGAATCTGTTATTCCCATTTGGATGAGACTGTATTTTATAGCTTTAGTTTTCAGTTCTTAGTTGAGAAGAGTGGTCCCCTGTGTGGTCCTCTGCTGCTGTAGCCCATCTGCTTCAAGATTTGACATGTTGGCATTTACAGATGGTGTTCAGCATACCTTAATTGTAACAATTGTTTATTTGAGCTACTATTGCCTTTTTGCCATCCCGAAGAAGTCAGCCCATTCTCTTGTGACCTCTGACATGAACTAGGGATTTTTTCCCCCACAATTGCCACTGACTAAATGTATTGATCAGTTCAGCTAAGCAAAAACATTAAAGCCCATAATATAAAAAAGCCTATAACATCATAAAGGACACTTCTCACCTGGTTTGAACTGTTACCTTCAGGCAGACGCTACAGATCAATTAAAGGACGGACAAACAAATTCAGAAACAGTTTCTATCTAACAGCTAAACTCAGCACTGCCAGAATGCAAAGGAAGATGCAATAATGAGAATGTGCCATCAGTATGAATGTGTGTACATGTGCTTTTATTTGATCTTTTTAACAACAGCTTCTATTTTTCAGTTTAACGGAAATTATGTATGGTTCATGCACTGACCACATAGCTGTTTTCTCTATTTTATTGTACTTGTGACAATGCCAATTAAGGACATTCTGATTTGGATTCAAAGGACAACAATAATGAAAACAAACTATAAATCATAAAGAGAAAAAAAATAATTTCAGCAAATTTTAGTAAATCTATGCAAAATCTTTACTGCAATTAAGTGCTATCATTGATCATAGAGAGTGGTTTATTGATAGTGTTTTTTTTTTTTTACCTGATTATAAAAAAAATGTCACAACACGTCTCAATGAATTTTATTTTTAACTTCTATATTTCTTTAAATTGTTACGTCTTTTTTTCCAAGGCCACTGAGAAACTCATCAACTTATGGCAACTTATGGCTGCACAATGACATTTTTGCGTTTCTGTTCAAAAAGAAGTCAAAAAGCATTCATGGATATTACTGAATTATTATTACATTATTTAGGTTACTAGAATTAAATAAAAAAAATGCACATAAAATAAAAATACATGTTTGCCACCCTCTTGCTGTATGTAGTTTACCTGCCACTGAGTGTCGCTGCTGAGCTGCGGTGTGTTTTAACTTGGAGCTATCCACGGTGCTGAAGTGTCTAGGAAGGTTTCACCGCACCTAATTCTCTGTATAGACAAAAACATGGAACACAGGGGAAGAGGTAAGATCCATAGTTAAAGAACTTAAAATACTGTCAGATGTTTAATTGCTCTTTATATAAAAACAAACATTTTTAATATGAAAAAACCGTAATGCAATTTCTTTCTTTCAAGCAAAGATCAGTATTTCTGTTTGACCTAGAACGATCATAGCTTTCAGCCCTCATGTCTGTCACTGCTGTCTATTTGCTTTTCCTAAGGCATTCTATTGGCTTTATTTACCAGCACATGTTTTAGTGACCAGTTTACATTCGGGGTACATTAACTTCGACCGGAGCCTCTTGTTCTCTGTGAGGGTTCCATAATTTTCCCTCCAACTTAAACACTGCATCTTTCAGGGCTTTGCCCAATTAAAGAGCACTCACTGTAGCATCATGTCATAGACCCAGTGGGCACTGATCTACTTTTTATTAAACGGACAAACAATTCAACATTTAAGTGTGTTCGACCATTTCTGTCCATTGCAAGGCCCTCCAAGCAAAACGTCCAGCTGATGTCTCTGCAATGCGGCGGTTTAATTTCAAAATCTCTTAATCATGTTTTCCAGCTAGTAGGAGTGCAAGACAGGGCAACATCAAATTTTTCTTTGCTAAAAGGCCACTCACAACAGGATTTTGTTCCACACTGTTACATACAAAGACAGCTCTCTGGGCACTTTGTCTTGATATACTGATAACTAAAGAGGCAATTATAGGGCTTCGATATGATTCGCTCAGTTGTGTGGGCAAATTTAAAATCATTATACTGTAGTTAGTTTCCCTTAGCAGAATTTTTTGTCCTTCTTCTTCCCGTGAGTGATGTGATTTTATTTGAGGAATTAATCTCCTGTATGGAGAGATATCAAGGAACCCAGCCAGTTCAAGCTATGATGAACATTTGACTTAATTCATTTAGTTTTAAGAAATCATTTCATTTCAGTTTTGTGAGCCTTGCTTTTTTCATTTAATGTTTTTTCTGGTCTGGCCATTGCTTAATATTGCAGGCATTCCATTGATTTTTATGGGTTTGTGTTAGACCCATGGTTTTTCATGGTTCCAATGGTACCTGGGCTGCCATTAGCAGTACTGTGTAGAGGATTTGGTAGTCATTTGTAAGATTAAGAAAAACAAAATAACTGTGGTGTAGAACTAATAAACACCAACAACCAGAAAGATCAGTTATTCAGACACATTAACATTTGCTTCATCAGAAACTCCTCAAAAAAGAAGTTCAGGGGAATTTTTTTTTTAGCGCTACCTATTTACTAAAACAGATTAGAGTGAAACAGAATCATGCTGGTGACTTTTTATGTTATGTTCCATTTATGTCACAAAGTTGGAACTTGAGCCTGGGAATGACATCAAACCCAACTTAACACTTCTCCAGTTTCTGGCTAAAAAAATGAATTGGTTTTAGCGATACTAGATAATAATAATATCTTTATCAACTTTTTTATTTTCGAACACTGACACAACATGTGCCCTAAACGAGTGCTCGGAAAATAAACAGTTTTTCAATGTAGCTATCACAAAGTTTTAAATCCTTGGCAGCCATATTGGAATTTCTGATCAAAGTTTGTGATACTCCTCCATATTTGGTTTTTTGAATATCAACTTGTTTGAAACTGTTTTGACTATTATTTGCTTAGTTTTGCAAGTTGAGTCTGTCTATCTATCTATCTATCATCTATCTATCTATCTATCTATCTATCTATCTATCTATCTATCTATCTATCTATCTATCTATCTATCTATCTATCTATCTATCTATCTATCTATCTATCTATCTATCTATCTATCTATCTATCTATCTATCTATCTATCTATCTATCTATCTATCTATCTATCTATCTATCTATCTATCTATCTATCTATCTATCTATCTATCTATCTATCTATCTATCTATCTATCTATCTATCTATCTATCTATCTATCTATCTATCTATCTATCTATCTATCTATCTATCTATCTATCTATCTATCTATCTATCTATCTATCTATCTATCTATCTATCTATCTATCATCTATCTATCTATCTATCTATCTATCTATCTATCTATCTATCTATCTATTATCTATTATCTATCTATCTATCTATCTATCTATCTATCTATCTATCTATCTATCTATCTATCTATCTATCTATCTCTATCTATCTATCTATCTATCTATCTACTCTATCTATCTACTATCTATCTATCTATCTATCTATCTATCTATCTATCTATCTATCTATTATCTATCTATCTATCTATCTATCTATCTAGCGTGTGATTAATGCAATGACAAGGAAGGCTTTTCCACTTTTATACCTTAGTAGTTGCGCCCGGGGCGCCACTACATGTAGTGCCATTTTCTTTTCTTCTTTTTATGGTGTTTTAATGATCTAACACAACAAACTGAAAACAAGTCTGTGACTGTGTTAAAATGTCCGTACGAATACTGGTAGTTGAAGAACCTATTACTGAAGTTTTGAGAACAAAGTAAGAGTTTAGACTCGGAAAACCCTGCTTTGGTTCACCAGAGTTGATCATTAGATGGCGCTATCAGTAAATAAGCCGCAGCTCTGCTCTTACAAAGACAGTTATGTCGGTGTATCAGGATTCAACCGAACTCGGCAGCCCTGCCTCACTGCCCTCCGTGCCACTTTATTCCCTGGAGATTTGAATCCTAACTCATTAAAGGACTACTGCTAAATATTTTCAGCAGTCTACCTGCTGTTTGTTGGAGGCTGCCGCAGGGTCTCAACTGAAGTTGCGCACGGACGTCTATCTGCGGGGTGAGGTAGGAGGTGTTTGAACGCACTCTCCGCAGATTTGTCAGGAGCGGGATTGGAAACTCTGGGTTTTGACACGACTTTCAGCGCAGACAAGCGGGATGTCAGTTGGATCTGAAACTCTCTTCACTGATGGAAAATGACTGCGAGCATCGGCGAGCTTTCCATGATGGCGAGGAGATGCCCCGTCACTTTCAAACCATTCAGGTGAGATCACTGTCTGTTTTCGGAGTCAAAACCAAACTACCATCAAATCATTGTTAGATACTCAACTGCATGGATGGTAATCAAATTAGATGGATTTCAGTGATATACATTTTTTTCTTTCTAAATGTTTAGGTTTTTTTTTTGTTGAATAGATGTAGAAAAAGAAATCTAAACAACGTAAAAATCAGGTTGAAAAGTAAACTGCGAAAAACGTCTACATAAAGACCTCCATTGATCTCTAAATGTGAATAAAATGTGGTTATGGTTGATCAATCAGCCCAACTGAGCCTGATATTCAACATCTTTTTTTTGAGTATTTTTTTTTGCGGGTCCTATTGGCTAAAGAAGTACAATATTCATGTATTTTTCTGGGCGAGAATTGGACTATTTTAAGTAGCCGTAAACAGATGTCTATTGACGTCCAGTGTTTGGAGAGGCATTTCTTTATAAAGAAAAATGTAAATTCATCAATAACATGGCTATAGAATCGGTTAAATAAATTCCATATGATTTCGTAAATTTAAGCAGAAATTATCTGTCAGTGAGCATTGATTGACTTTGAACAGAGAGGGTAAGAAATGACGGTAATGTTGCACGCTGCATTTTTAAATTAGTGATGAGTTATTCTTTTCAGCGCAGTAAATCTTGCAAGTTCAGACCATTTGGATTAATTGGGACGACAGGGCACAGGCTACTCTACAATTAAGGTTTGCTTACTCAGCTCCAAAGTCTTTCACTCTCCCAGCAGCTGCATGGGGAAAGAGTGAGAGCCAAACAAGCAGACACATCATAAAAACTACTGAGCTCAACAAGATGTCCCAAACTTTGTGGCTCGCAGCTTTGCATAATTGGAAATCCACTGATAATACATGTGGAAATTCAACTTTGCAGTGTCTTTATGTTTTTTGTTTTTTTTTTGTCCAAGATGAGGGGATGTTAAACATGCAAAGCAATGGAATCTATTAAAAATCTGTAGCTTATATACACCTTTGCCAGTAATCATAAGTTATTTTTGGCTTATCGTGATGCATTTAAAACATTGTTTTTTAAGGTTAGGTTGGGTAGGTAACAAGAAAAAAGTCCAATGCATTTTAAAAACAACGGTTGGGTGAACATTTATCTTAGATTTTCTCCTATCCACACAGGGTAAAAATTATGCATATGCATTGAAATCTATAAATACACCTCCCCCTAAAATTTAGATTAATGTTTCATAACATGTTTCGTACCAACCACACGATTTTTATAACCAACCGAGAGTTCCTGACATTTTTCTGGCTCAATGTTTGACCAACCTTCTTTTCAGAATTGGTAGAGCTCATTTAAACTGGTTGGTTTACCAGCACAGGCTCAACTTTGAAACATGGCCCAAATATTGTCAAATATTTAAACATCTACCTTCTGATTCAAGATAAAGTTCATTAATTTGGAGTAAGTTCTCCTTCTTCGTTGTTAAAACCTTTTTGTGCATTACACCCACTATAAATGGCAGTGAAACAGGATGCTACCACTACCATGCTTGACAGTGTTCCTTAGTTTGAAAGCCTCACCTGGACTTTTCCCAACATTCTTCTTATTATTGTTTTCACATTGCTCCTCTCCTCTGACCACAAAACGTTTCTCTGGAAGGTATTTGACTAGTTTATGTAGGCAGCTGGCAATTCCAGTCATAGTTGAAGGTGTCTGTTTTAAAGCAGGTGTATCTTTAGTTTCAGCAATCTCTAAAGTCCATGATGACATTAAACTCTCTTTACTGTGGACATTAAAAATGGTGTTCCAGTATCTTCCAGTTTACAATAGACTTGTTGATTCCTGGGTTGTTTCTGAAAATGCTTACAAATTACCTTTTGATCTGAAGGGGACATTTTGGGTCAGACGGTTGAAACTTCATCAAAGTTAGGTATAAACTGGTTTCACAATGGATAAAACAGGCAGAATGAAAGGTATTGAATTTTGACCTGACTTCAGCCCCATTGAAAATGTACAGACTATGCTTAAAAGTCAGATCCATGCTAGAGAAATGTATCAATTTAAATTATTTTTGCCATTTCTGATAGAACATCTGACCAAATATCCAGCCAGCAGCATGTGACAAAATGCTGCAAGCTGCAATATGTATGTAGTTTTACAGTAAGTTGATAAGGGAGATTTAACGAGATATTAGTGGGTGTGTGTGTATAGTCTTTGAGTCTATATGTGTAGCTTTGACACTGATTAGATAGGAAACCCAGCACCCCTAATTCCTGATTTTAAAATTCACTGGACTTGTTTGTTTTACAATTGTACCAGTTTTAAAAAAATAGAACAGTTGGATAAAAATGTGTTTAAGATTTATAATTAGGACAGATGACCAGTTCTGTAAATCTTATTTAACTTAAACAAAGTGATGTTGTCGTATTCAGTGGAAGGTGCATAATCCCTGATGTGAGTATCCATGTTTGTGCTTAAAAAGTGAGTTTTTCAGAATTTTAATGCAGATATTAGTTATGCTCTGGTTGGCTCAATGTACCCTCTCTTGTGTCAGTTTTCTGCCCTATGAAAAAAAGAATGTTAGAGGAAGTAGGTCTGCAGCGAAAGTGTGACAATCCATCCTGCAGCTTTGCCTCATGAAAGGACTGCTTCCAAACCTTTTCCCAGCACGACTGGCCGAGCATTCCAGCGAGTCAGTTTTTTTAGAAAATTACTCCAAAGCGATCGAGAAGCAGGCAAATGTTTGCTGATTTCTGTAAAACATGGCACACATTCATCTTTGGATGAATGTTTTTATTTTATACTGTCACCCATTGAGCACAGTGTGATGCTGGAAATCTATCCACATAATGGTTCATTTCAAATGAGACAATCAGGCAAGTACACAATGCTTCTTTGCCCCTTGGTTGGTACAATATGAAGCTTGAGAAATTTGTTCACGCTTTGTAAATCCACACACATGACAGAGCACTTATTCTATGCTCCACTTGAACTTTTCAGCTTTAGAATACATCACCTGGCTCATTTTGTTGTTTTCTTCTCCTGCCCTTACCTTTTAAATAGCTTTTTTTGTAAACTGATGAGCCCTCTTGTCTGTACCCTTCAGGGTCTTTGTAGCTGGGGTCGGCTTCTTCAGCCTTTGCTTTCTAATGACTTCTCTCGGGGGCCAGTTCTCAGCCAAGCGACCCGGAGACTTCCCGTTCACCACCCGAGCTGAAGGTAAGTCACACATCACTGCAGCCTGGTAGCCTGGTGATTTCAGCTGAGCTGTGTCCTGGACTGGTAATGAGCAGGATGGAAACACGCTGACAGATCCATGGAGCTGCCTTGATTGCTGCCAGCCGACGGATAGACATGTTCACTTTTGTCATCAGGGGGGCACTTTGGGGGCATATTGCCTTGAGCAGCCTTTTTCTTTCCTCATCAAACCCTTTATCTTTTTTTTTTCACTTTCATGTCATGACCGTGTTCTTGACCATTTGGAATCATTTTGTTGCCAGCACCTGTTTTAGAATTATGATTATTGATTAATTAATATTTATCAAGAGTTATAATTTAAAATCATAATTTGAAAAAAATTATTTTCTTAACCAAAAATCCTTATTTATTAATCGAAATCAGAGATGTCCTCTGGTGTTGTAATGTGTGGCTCAAAGTCCTTGATAACAATTGTTAAATTTTCAGTAATAATTGATAACTATTACTAGATGTTACTGTTTAATCAACTGTTTCACCACAGGTGGAGGATCTTCAACTTTATTTTGACTGACAAATCACTCTTGCTCAAAATAAACGCAAACACTCTCCCTTTATCAACGTGAATATTTATTAAATCAACAGCCCTAACACACCACGCTCTTCCAATTCAATAATCTTCACCAAATCAAACATGCAAAGTTCTACATTAAAGAGTAAAATATCTAACTAAACAGAATAAAACAAAACAAAACTTCATGAGTGTGCATGAAAATCCAACCAGCAGTTATGGCAACAAGTGATAATGTGGTGCTGAGCGGAGCTTTGGGAGCAGCCCTACAGAGATGTAGCTCGACAAGTCACAAAGTCATAAAACCCCCCACAGTTGTAGCTCAGGGGACACACAAAGATTCATAAAACGTTTGGCGGCAACCAGTTGCAGGGTGCAGACAAAGAAAATGGTAGAGTTTCACCATGAAATTCTAACGGTGTAACTTTAAAATGTACCCTGAACTTCCTCTCAGGTGTTAAAACAACACAGCAAAACACACACAGCTTGAAAAGCACAGCCAGCCTTCAGATGTCCAACAGCAATCAAAGTTTCAATGAAATATTGCATGCACATATAATTTAGAACACATTGGACTATAAGTGGCGATTCTAAATCGCCCTAAAATCCCACTCTATCCTGCCCAAGCTATTTCTAAAAAAGAAAAAGAAAATAACATGGTATTACTTGGTGTTGTCTCCTCTGAACAGAGAGAGAGAGGAGGGGGAAAAGTTTGCACACGTCTGTGGATAACTCAGGAGAGCGGTCAGTTTCGTCCTCTGGCCTCCTTGGCGAAAAGGAACGATATGACGGACCGTCAACAGTTGACTGGAATAAAAACAAGGATGGCGATTCTGTCTCCTTGAACCCTCCGTGGGGTTTTTCTTCTGTTACGTGTAAACTCACGTCTTCGATCGGTAAAGTGAAATTTCTGGCCTTCCTATTCCAGAAACATCTTTCATGAATTTTTCTTCTCGTTGGCCAACGGGGGGAGAATGAATGAAAGTCCACATGGGATTTCTTCTCCAGAGTGATGCTCCAGTTGCGTGGTAACTGCGTCTCGGTTTCCAGCGTGAAAAGCAATGGTGGGCAGTATGTTATATAGCCCACTGTGACATCATTTGTAGTAGGGATTTGTAGTAGCGGACTATCCTGGGGTACAAAATGGCTGATGACGCTGAACAGCATAGTGGCATCCAGCAACGTACAAATGGTCCAATATTCAGCACACAAGTGGTCCAACACCTGCAACTCAAGATTGGATGACTGTCTTGACATCTTTAATGTATTTTATTGGGAATCTATGTCACAGACAGACACTTAGATCTGGTGACTGTGCAGGCCATGGAAGATGTTCAACTTCACTTTCATGTTCATCAAACCAATTTTTCACCAGTTTTGCTATGTATATTGGTGCATTGTCATCCTGATACATGGCACCGCCTTCAGGATACAATGTTTGAACCATTGGATGCACATGGTCCTCAAGAATGGTTTGGTAGTCCTTGGCAGTGACGCGCCCATCTAGCACAAGTATTGGGCCAAGGGAATGCCATGATATGGCAGCCCAAACCATCACTGATCCACCCCCATGCTTCACTCTGGGCATGCAACAGTCTGGGTGGTACACTTCTTTGGGGCTTCTCCACACCGTAACTCTCTCGGATGTGGGGAAAACAGTAAAGGTGGACTCATCAGAGAACAATACATGTTTCACATTGTCCACAGCCCAAGATTTGTGCTCCTTGCACCATTGAAACCGACGTTTGGCATTGGCATGAGTGACCAAAGGTTTGGCTATAGCAGCCCGGCCGTGTATATTGACCCTGCGGAGCTCCCGACGGACAGTTCTGGTGGAAACAGGAGAGTTGAGGTGCACATTTAATTCTGCCGTGATTTGGGCAGCCGTGGTTTTATATTTTTGGATACAATCCGGGTTAGCACCCGAACATCCCTTTCAGACAGCTTCCTCTTGCGTCCACAGTTAATCTTGTTGGATGTGGTTCGTCCTTTTTGGTGGTATGCTGACATTACCCTGGATACCGTGGCTCTTGATACATCACAATGACTTGCTGTCTTGGTCACAGATGCGCCAGCAAGACGTGCACCAACAATTTGTCCTCTTTTGAACTCTGGTATGTCACCCATAATGTTGTGTGCATTTCAATATTTTGAGCAAAACTGTGCTTTTACCCTGCTAATTGAACCTTCACACTCTGCTCTTACTGGTGCAATGTGCAATCAATGAAGACTGGCTACCAGGCTGGTCCAATTTAGCCATGAAACCTTCCACACTAAAATGACAGGTGTTTCAGTTTCAGTAGTATGCAATTGTAAAATGGAAGGAAAGTGGTTTTTTTTTTTTATGTTTCAAAAGAGTGGCATATATTTGTATTCAGCCTCCTTTTCTCAGATACTTCTAAATTAAATTTCGTACAACCGCTGGCCCACAGAAGTCATTTAATTAAGGAACGGAGTCCCCCTGTTTGTAATTTACCACCTAAACTGAGTGGCCGGTTAAGGTGATTGTTAATTAAAGAAGCAACCAAGAGTCCCGGGGTTACTCTGGAGGAGTTGCAGAGATCTATAATGAAGGTGGGCAAATATGTTTACCGGAATATCATTAATTGTGCACTCCACAAACGGGAAGAGTGGCAAGAAGAACACCACTGTTTACCGAAAGCAATGAGAAGTCCAGTTTCAAGTTTGCCACATGCTTTGTTGGGGTCACAGTAAACATGTGGAAAAAGCTACCCTGGTCAGATGAGATCAAAATGTAAAATTTTTGTCCTACAAGCAAACACTGTGTGTGGAGAGAAACTAACACCACACATCATTGTGAATTCATCATACACACTGTGGGGATACATTTCTTTAACAATGGCAAGGAACCTAGTCTGAAGGGAGGTTAGCTGTAGGGGTAATCCTAGAAGAAAAACACTGCTACAGGCTGCAGAAGACCTTTGTTAGGATGACCCAGTCAAAGTCCAGACATTAATACAATTGACAGTCTCTAAATATGTAAAGCCAGTTGAGACATACCTCGAAAGAATTGCAGCTTTTATTCAATAAAATAGGCTCTATACAATAGTGACTCAGGGGTTGCCACGCTTTTCAGATTCAGACAAACAAAACAAAAAAATAAATGAAATGATTTAACTTCCACCTCAATTATGCACTATTTTGTATTGGTTCATAACATAAAATCCCAATAAAACATTTTTCAGTTTATGGGTGCAATCTACCAAAAAACTAAACTACAAAAAAACAACATACAATCATACTTTTGCACGGCACTGTATGATTGTTTATTTTTGTTTTGTTTTGCAATACTAAAACCGTAAAGAAGTAATTCACCTCTTTTAGTTATGCTGTCAGTTCAGTCATGCAGAGATGAACTGTCTTTAAAATTAGTCTGTCAGCGAGGAGTGGAGATATTTATATTTCTAATTATAGGTCTAACGTACAGTTCTGGAAGTCAGTGTGATAACTGGAGACTAATCTTTCTTTGAAAGCTGCATAATTCAGGCTATCAGCTACAGTTAAAGAGTAATACCAAAATAGCTCTTCCTTCCCTCTAAGAGATCAACAAATCAGAGACTCAACAAAGAGAAATCAGTGTTGTCAGCAACCATCCCTGGGAGAAAGCTACCTTTCTTTGCGTGTTCTTCTTGTTTACGCTGTGTGCCTCTGCATACAAACCACTACAGCGACAGCCATTTGGGGGAGTCACTGTTGGTTTCTGAACTGTTGTTTGCCACCTTTTTATCGCTGCTTTGCACAATATTGACAATGTGTGTCAATCTTTACAACAGATCCCAGCTGGCACGCGATCCAACATCCATCACTCATTCAAGGACACCAGTTTTTGGCAGCACGTTGCACTGTTGTCAGTTTATTTATGTATAAATGAGGATGCAGTGATCACTACAGACCTACTGAATAATGCCATCTTGTCATCAGGCCCACTGGTGGATTTTGATGACTGCAATATGGCTGTATTGCTACATCCTCGCTTGAGACTCATTTTTTTTTATTAAAAGAAGAAGTAGTTCTTGAGTTGTAGACCTGCTGTCTTGACAAAGTCGACTAATAAGGACCGCCAGTTGGGCCGGCTGTCTACACTCAGTTGTGAAGAAGCCTTCATCACTTGTGGAAATATTTTGGGCACTAGATAGGAAAAAGAAATCCAACAGAAAAGATGCAAAGAACTTGTGAGCACTGTGAGAATACCACAAGTGGCTAAACGTTAGTGTCTGAAGATGCGATTATTAGCATCTGTTTCCTTCTGGGGGTCAAATAAAGGTCTATTTCACAGGTTTTCAATGAGTCTGGACTGTGTTTGATCCTTTCTGGTTCAAAACCAAAGAGACTGATCAAATCTGTACTAGAAGATTTTACAGTTATCAGATATTCTTTAAACCCTGGTATGAATTTTTAAAATGTATTCCAGTTGGTGAAACAAGAAAAAGGCATATTTCTGAGACTTCTTTTGGAAAAAAAGGATCACCTTATAATTAAACAAAAATAAAAGAAAATCTAGGATGGAATAGTCTACATTGATTACAGATATATGAAAGCACCCTGTATTATCTCCGAAACATTTACTCTGTAAAAATAAAACAAAATAAAATAAAATTGTCTTGTTTTTGTCTCGTGTGTTTGATGTCAAGTCCTTACTGAGCAGACATCCTTTTAAATACTAATTAAGATTCATAAAATTTTTATTCTATTAAAAAAGAACAAAAATAAACCTAAAAAAGACAAACATTGTTCATCAAACTGTCTGCCACATGCCTTAGTGACCCTACATTAGGTGATCCAGAGATTTTCAGCGCTAGTCTTTTTGTTAATGGTGTGCTTCATAAAGACATTGTATTATGATGAACTCCTGCATCCCTTGTATAGAATATATTTCCCAGGGCTGCATCCATGTGAGATGTATCATACTGCTGTACGTTGTGTTTCAGTAAAGAGGGAGTTAAAAGGGTGAGCCGGTGACAGGGATAGTTGTTTTGGTTTTTAAAGGTCTAATTTTTAGCTCCTTGTTAAAGCCCAACCTCTTGAAAAACCTTTGCAGCTCTGAAAGAGTTGGCAGCAGGAGATGTAGCAAAGTGCAGCAGGTGTCATCACAGGAGACAATTTCAAAGGTTTCACCTATTTATACTCTGCTGTAGGGGGAATGGAGAGAGGAGGTAGGGGGGAGTGGGTGTTAGACAGGAAATATGTCTGATTAATTAACCACTCACAGCCTGCAGTCAGGGGAAGGCATCCGGCCTGAGGCTCATTAAGCACCACCATGAAGCTAACCTGAGTAAGGTTTGCCATGGAAATGTTCATTCTCCTTTTGGGTGTTTGTCTACATGTGCATTTTTGTAGTGGAGGTTTAGTAGCACTAAAGCTGCTGTAATGAATGAGATGAAATGTGTCGTTCAGTGGTGCAGCACTTTGATAGCGCTCACTGAGCAGAACCAGGCGCCTTTACTGCTGAAAGCTGTGAAGTGCTGCAGGATACATCAGTGCCAGTGTTGTCTGATGACATAACATTCATGCTAAAAATGTGAAGAATTCATGAAAGCTTTTGTGAGCTCCTGAACATTCAGGGTTTTTTTTCTGGAAAGAAAAAGAAACCTGTGATTTTGCTGATTGAGGAAAGAGGAAATGTAAGCAGAAAGTTACCCAGTTCTGACTTTCTATAGTTCTTTAAGATTTATGACATTGCACAGCAAATCGGTTGGATCCAAGGCTTCATCAAGATTTTTGATGCATCCATCACCTTTATTATTTTCCTTTGAAGCTACAGGAAACTAATGATGTGGGAAAACATGGAAGAAGCAGGGACAGAAGGATACTTTTTCTGCTAAACAGGGGAGCATGAATTGCAAGGCCGTTTGATCTTGGATATATTAAAGGCCCCAGAAGTGTACTGGAGCTTTCTAATAAGCGCTTTGAAGACCACCTTCATAGAGTCTGTCCTTTGACCAGATTTCAACGGAGCTTAACCATTAAGAGAAAAAAATACGCTTCACCCGGCTTAAAGCACGACTGAGAGGTGTTGATGTGTTCACAATCACTGTCTCTAAGCTCTATTACTTGAGTTTTTTCAGATGCAACATAGTTGGATATTTTCTGAATTTTTGACTTGCCCCAGTCTTTCTGCAAAGTCTGAGGGTGCATTTATACCAGCTCTGTTGAAATGAACACTACCCTGTTTGCCCATGAAGTCTGGTTTGTTGTGGAAAGTGTGAATGTGCAGTCGAACTTTGTTCCACCTTAAAACATAAATCTTGGTCCACTTCAAATGAACCAAAGGCAGGAAGCAGAAGGAAAACAAATGTGTATGTAAGATTGCCAGCAGAAACATCTCACAGTTGCATATGAAGGAAGGATGTAAGGCAAGTTCTAATAGATGTACTTATGGTCAGTTGAAAGTATATCACAGCTATTTGCAAGCACTCAGAAATGCAAATTGTTTTTAACTAATTAAGGAGGAAAATGGAGGCTGTGCATCTACAGTACAGTAGTACAGGGCAAGGGTGATAAAACTCCTTCACCAATTTATAAAACATGCTTAGAAAAAAGTGACAGTTCAAGAGATAAAAAATAAAAAAGTTTCCTTTGTCTAAAGAACTAGATGCAATTCTTGGCACTCTCAGATGAGCTTTAGGCAAAAAAGGGAATAAGTCATTGAAAATGTTTAGTTCCTTTGACAAACTTTTACAAAATATGCTAAACCTCAGTACCAATCAGAATAAATGTGGCACTTCTCTGGATCATTTTGTGATATTGTGCAAAGACCCTCTCGCTGTATTCTCAAGCTTTTTGAAATGTTATAGAAACATTGCTGACCTGCTGCAAAAACAGGGTCGTAAAAAGTATTAACAGCCAGGATGTCAGTAATTATAGCACCAGTAAATTTGTAAAAAAACAATTATATGTTTACAACAGATTATTTTAATAAATTATCTTTTTATTCTTAATGATAAAACACTGCTGACAAGTAGTTTAAGTTGCTTAAGAAAAAAGAAAGTTTAAGTAGGCCTATGCTGTGGTGCTACAGAAACTGGTTCCCCTTAAGGTATAATAGGGATTTATTTTAATTTTATTTATATTTATTTAATTTAGTAGCTGATAAAATAAATAAAAAACACTTCAATATGGAAAACATGTATAAAATGAGTAGAAAGAAGAAAGAACTTACATAAGCTACCCCTTCTTTCACAATTCTGTTTACTTAAACATGATAAACTAAAAATTGGCCAAATAATCTATTATCGTTGTTAAATTGGTGAGTAGGCTTCTAACCTAAACAACACCCCATTTATGTTTGTCATTTTTAAATTGCTCCTCTGTGTATTAATGACAACCTATATTTGCAGAACATGAAGCTTTGTCTATTTCCTTGTCTACATCATTTATTTTGGAATCTGAGTCTACAACCATGTCCCTGTTTTTAGAAATAATTTCTCAAATTAATTCTTCATGGTTCTATCTTGCTTCACTGACTATCCTAGAACTTTTGAAGTTCTTTGTTATTCCTAATAATTCTAGCAGGTGATGTCTTGTTTTCATTTATCCATATGGATTTCGGGCCCATGTTGCAAATATTATTTTCTGTTTTTTTAACATCATAGCTTATTGTGCAATATCCCAGTCCTTTTTTTATGAATATTTATTTATGTACACATTTGTGCCTTTGAGTTTAACTGACTGTATGTACGAGGTTATTGGTAGGTTTTCTGCCAATGATTCTTATAATGTCTGCAGTATTTTGTCTTCTCAGTCTTTCTTGGTAATTTGTGTCAGATAGATATGGCATCATTTTGAATGTCTATGTTTTTACTGTGAAGAAATTAAGTTCACCACCAGACTCTGCACCTCTTTTTATGGAGCATCCCTTGTGGTCTCTTCATTTTTATAAACTGTAGCGTAAAATCACTGTTTCAAGACCAGTTAGAATGAGATCATTCCTTTGTAAATATTGCTCCAGATCATCCATCCTTTGCTCCAACATGGCTATATTTTTGCATTTTTCAATCAGCATAACTTTTAGTGACTTCACTTCATTCACTAAACCAATCAGTTGTTCCTGCTGCAATGTTGATTTTGGCAGTTTAGCGGATATAAAATTAAACGATTTCTTAATCTCTTCCATATTTTCTGTAGATGTTGCTTTGTTACACTATTTCCTCCTCTTGGGTTTTTAAAACTAAAACGGGAGCTTCAGGCTATTAACTTTTGGTATTGTAATGTGCATACCAATGTCCAGCACTCACTGCTGTTGATTTTGCTGCCACTCCTGGTGGGTTAGATGCTGCTGCTTCTTCCTGGTTTAGTAGAGCATCTGGCATCGAGGAGTGATGCCCAGCATTCTGTTTACTGCAATGCGGTAAACTCTGACAAACATTTTATTTCTCATGCCTCAGGAGGTTTTACAAAAGGAGAGATGAGAATAAGTTTTTTTTTTTTTTTTACAATTCTCTTATTCAAGAGTTTCTCTGTGAGTTCTTGAAAGAATTGAAGGTCTGTACTTTATTTAAATCAAAATATTTTATTAGTAATGCATGAAGTGATGATAATAGGATTTTCTCTTTATCAACTCTGATCTGTGATTGAAAGCTCAAAGACTGACCTTTTTCTCCCATCTTTGGAACCAAAACCATCTCTATCAAGGAACCTGTAACACTTCTCTTTATTGTCTTGCAGCCCTTAGAATAAAATAAATTAGAATTGGTCGACTTTAAAATCTGCAAGTCAGGCCTCAAAGAAATGTGGAAATCCATTTCAACCAGGAACAGTTTAATTTTTGCCTCCCTAAATGAAACATCATGTAAATATGCAAAAGCTCTAGCTGTTTTTGAATGGGTTAAGTTATTTATGCAACTTATTTAGAGTTAGAAGTGAACGCTGATAAGTGCTAAAATATATACACAAACATCTTGAATATAATATTTATAATATTGATATTAGTATATTAGTATATCATAATATTAATTTAATAATTTTTTTTGTTACTCAATCTACATGAGTGAAACTCAGATAGATTCATTAGAGTAGAAAATGTTAAGCCTTTATTTGTTGTAATTTTGATAATTATAGCTTACAGATAATGAAAGCCCAAAATTCAGTGTCTCAGAAAATTACAATATCAATCAAAAAAGGTCATTTTTAATGTATAAATGTAATGGCCATAGCATGACCTGCAGAACCATGGGTTTGGGTGCTATCTTGAAAGATGTCCAGAAGACAGTCATATACACCTCCACAAGAAGGTAAGCCATAAAAGGTAATTGCTAAAGAAGCTGGATGTTCACAGAGGGCTGTATCCAAGCACATTCATAGAAAATTAAATGGAAGGAAAAATTGTGGTAGGAAGAGGCTCACCAGCATTGGGGATAACCACCGCCTTGGGAAGATTTTCAAGTAAAATCTGTTCAAGAATTTGGGAGAGCTTCACTGGGAGTGGGCTAAGGCTGAAGTTGGTGCACCAAAAGCCGCTAAGCACAGATAAATCATACACAAAGGCTACAAATGTCCAGTTCCTCATGTCAAGCTACTCCTGAACCAGAGACAATGTTGCTTTAGTGCCTTAAATGATAAATGGACTGAACTTAAATAGAGCTTTTCCAGTGATACCGACCACTCAAAGCACTTTACACTAGGGCCACATTCACCCAATCACACTTACAAACCCATACATACACCACAATGCAGATCGGTAGGCAACTTGAGGTTAAGTGCCTTGCCCAAGGGCACATTGGCATGTGGCAAGAGAACACTGGAATCAAACCTGCAACATTCGGATTGCAAGACAACTACTCTTTCCACTAAGCCTCTGTCTTACCTGGGCTAAGGAGAAAAAGAACTGGATGGTTGCTCTGTGGTCCAAAGTCCTGTGTTCAGATAAAAGTGAAGTTTGCTTTTCATTTGGAATCCAGGTCCCAACATTTGGAGGAAGAGTGGAGATGCACATGTTCCATGTTGCTTGATGTCCAGTATGAAGTTTCCACACTTAGTGATGATTTGGGCTGCCATGTCATCTGCTGGTGTTGGTCCACTGTGTTTTTTGAAGCCCACAGTCAACGCAGCCATCTACCAGGAATTTT
>NC_061817.1:6968480-7046983 GCF_021462225.1 Girardinichthys multiradiatus | reverse complement strand
ATAGACACAAACCAAGTATTGAGTGCAAAAAAATCCATACTTTTCAAATGTATGGCATTTGTTTAAAATATGCTTTTTTATAACTTGTATGTAATATTAAAATTTTCTGAGACACTGAATTTTTGGTTTTCATTATCTGTAAGCCATAATCATCAAAATTACATGATATAAAGGCTTTAAATATTTCACTCAATGTGTAATGAATCTATGCAATAAATTAGTTTGATTTCTGAAATGTGTGAGAGAAAAAATAACTTTTTCACGATGATCTTATGTTTTGGGCTGAATCTGTATACTTTTCACACTGTTTTTTTTTATTTTCACACAGCTGTGAAACACATTACTGGTTGTCATGGTGACACATTACATAAATGCCAGCTCTTGCTAAGATGGGACAACAAAGGGCTACTCTTTGTGTATAGCATTTTTATCTCTTCTTTCTCATCCCACAAACTGAGATAATGTCCTAGATTTCAAATAGATCTGTTATTTTAAAATTCAACATTGAACAACAGATGGTTCTTAAAAATTTGGCATTTAACATCAAAGAAAACATCATTTGACAGAAAGAAACCAGAGAAGACTCATAATGGGAATCATTTTATACCAGTTAAACTGTTGCTATGTGGGTAAAGTCATTGTTGTAGTTTGTCTATTGGAATAACCGCAAGCACACTGATGAGCTGTAGTTGTTTTTAAATCTATTGTACTGCATAAGTGAGTTTGATATCAGAAATAAGCTAATGCATTCCTGATGAAATAAGTATTATTGCTCTATAGCCTACTTGCAGCATCTGTTTTTTTTTTTTTTTTCTAAACTCTTAAACTATAAAACAGCATATTACAAATATTGCAGCCAAGGATGGAAAAGCCAGTTATGAGGTTTAGGGGACCAATTACTTTTTTACATAGGTTAGTTTGGGTCACTTTTTCCCTTAATAAATTATATCCTTTAAAAACTGTTATTTGTACTCACTCAGGTTATCTTTGTTTTATATAAAAATTTGTTTGATGATCTATCGCTAAAAATGTGACAAAATATGAAAACAGGAGAAGCCTTTATTGGGTTTAGGGATCATCTTACTCTATGTTTTTCCAACATGTATAGTATATAAACTCACCCACAGTAAAGACTAAAATTGGTCTCCTAAATCAAATAACGGATTAATTTTAAATGTTATGTATTGAAGAGACAAGCCAAAATGTGCCATTGGCCTGTTATGGACCAGTGAACAGAACAATATCAAGTATCCAGAATAGGAAGCAGCACACACTGTGCTGTTAAGACTGCAAAGTGAACATCATTTGTTAATCATACATAAATTAAGGGTTCAGTTCAGATCAGAATTTACATCTGCAGTAAACTGTTTAGTCTTTGTGCTGTACAACATACCCCAGATCTTTCTCTAAATCAACAGTGGTGCATCTGCTCAGCTGTGCTGGGTTCAGAAGTTAACTAAGCCAAAAGGCAAATTAAGGCTGTAATTGCAGGTGGAGAAAGCCCTGTTTAAAAAGCTCTGCAGGTGATTTCCACTTCCCCATTCTGTTAGGTATATGAGGTTGGTGCTGCAATTTCTGTGTGGCAAGAAGTGTATGTTTTTTATCCATTGCTGACATGAGGTGCAAAGAGCTGGCCACAGCTCAAAAGTCTAGCCAGCTAAGGGCCACAGTAGGTATGATTTATTCAGCTTTAAGCATTGCTAATAAGAAGCTGTACAATAAACTGTGATTAATTATAAGCAACAAGATACACTGTGCAACAGCAATCAACTTGAAAGGCATGTATATTTAACAGCATTACTGTGCAATATCTTGAGTCATCTCTGATTTTTTTATTCTTCCAAGACGCCAGGCTTTATTGTAATCTTGTTGTTGTCTTGATCAATAGTCCTAAAGGCTTTCTGAAGGTCTTTGAAAGATGGCGTTTGTACTTTGCTTTTTCCACTGATTTTCAGGCAAGCCTCTGACAATTGTACAGTGCTGTGTCTGCACATTATCCAGCACCATACCAAGGTATATAAACATGCTCTTTGGCATGCATTGTCTACTTGTAATTCACCACAGCGAATAGTATTTCTCCCTCCCAACTTTGTCCCCAGAATAGCCTACTTTATATGTTGTAAAACATACTGGTGGTGAATGGAAGCAGGTGAAAGTCTCACTTTTTTTTTTTTGATTTGCCATAAAGAGTTCCTTTAGCTAATGCAAAATATGGGTTAGTTGGAAGAGAAGTCAATAAAGATATGTAAAATTACACAATCTGTGTTTTGTTTTGCTTGGACAGTACTAACATACATCTCTTAACTTCAGCTGAAATATCATGGTAAAACATTGCAGGAGAAGAACTTGGAGAATGTGGTTATTGATTTAGGGTGCATTCACACAAGCACTGTTGAATAGACCTGTAGGTTGCTTGCTCAGAAAAGCTCGTTCATTTAGGTACGTAGGTGTGAATGTGCAATCAGTTGTGTTGTGTATCAAAGACATTCATTGTGGGTAACAGAACCAAAGTAAACATCCTTGGAGCAAGATAGGTGTGATAAATGGCTCTTGGTTAGAAGTGGTGTGCAGACGAGGTAAAAGCTCTGAAGCTCTTGCAAAGACTCAGACTTGAACTTTTCAACTTAATTTGCGGGAAAACAGACTTTGAGATTCACAAGTACAATAGAGTAGTGGCATTTAACAGTTCATAAAATGAAAAAAAAAACTATCTATAAAAACTACATGACATGCTTCGATGATGTGGCAGTTCAAGAGAAGAAAATTATAGGTTTTCTTGGTATGAAGAACTTGATGACCACTGGGATGCAGGAGAATTTGTCATTTGAAAGTTAAATGCAGCAGCGCCAACTGAACAACTAGGTCTACCGAAAACATTAAGCATGAAAACAACCCTTAATTACACAACCTGGGTAAGGAGAAATCTGCTCTCTTCAAACTTTAATTTTCATATATCTCACCCAGTATAAACTTTACAGACCTACATGTGTAAAGCATTTTTTCACCCAAAAGGTGATGTGGTTTCAAAACTTCTTGTGATGTTGTCCACCAGTCCAAAAATAAAAGGTGGTTTAAAACTTTTAAACAGTTTGACACATGTACAATACATAAGCAATGCCTCTGCTACTGCTGATAAATTCAGCTACATAATACATAACCACTGAACACTGGTCAAGGTTGCTCTCTTTTGAATATAAATTTGTTTACAGCTTTAAAAGTACTTCATATAGTTTCATTCATTCTTTCCATTTCCTTTAGTATTATGTACCTAGAAGTTAATTAGTGCCACTAATTGCAATCAGAGCTTAAGTTGTCTTTTATTTGGCCTCAAAATGAAACACTTTCCTTTTGTGACTGCATATTTCAATGGGAAAAAAATCACAGCATGCTGGTAATGACAGAAAAGTATTTTTTAAATTGTTTTATACTGATCTTGAATTTGGTGGAAAGATGGCAAGCATAAACACAACCGTAAACAGTGCTACCTCTTAAAAAACCGGCACATCCCAAAGGGATTCTTTTCTCTCTGTGATTTGGACCTGACTCATTAAAAGTCCCCAGACATGTGAACACTTTATAGACTCAGCTTAAATGCTTATGGAGATGCCAGAAGGACAAGCCTAAAAGCCTAATAGCTTGGGTAAAAGATACAGCATTGAATGAACTGCATGTGTGAATGAGATTAAGATGAATGCAAATGAACGTGACTATAATCTGAAGAAAAAACAACAACTTTAAAGTCAGCTAGATGGCTCGTTGAGGACACCAGTAACAAAACAGATGGTCCTCTAATTGAAATAAATTCCTGATACTGACTGAGCTGCAGTACCACAGAAATTGAGTTGTTAGTGGAGATTAGTGGCTCCTATATCAACCTGTTATTAACCAGAGAATAAGGAACGACAGTGAGACTCTACATGATAAACTCTTACCCTCAGCTTCAAATCACTAACAGAAGGTGTGAATATTCTCTGACATACAAAAGGGTTTGAGAAGTTGTTGATTGAAAACATGCAGTATTTACATTTTGTGGCGATACAACCGCTAATTTCAGTCTATGTTATTGGGATTTTAAGTTATATGCCACACCGTAGTGCAAAATTGTACATTTGTATTCCTCTCTGTTTACTCTGAAGGGCTTAAATGAAATGCGTTGGAGAATGTTTTCTATAAAGGTCTCATAATTAAAACTTATTCTTTATCAAGAGTATGATATAATTCCCAGCCACTGTGACATGACCGTCTACCTAAACTGACAAGTTGGCCAAAGAGAACTTTATTCAGAGAAGCACACAAAAAGTATGTTTTAAATTTGGAGGAGTTTCAGAAATCCACAGGTCAGGTGCAAGAATAACAGGATAGCTATTAGTCGTGCACTCTATAAACCTAAGCTGTAAGGAAAAGAGGCAAGAAGAAAGCCATTGTTCAAAGAAAGTCTCAAGAAGTCCCGTTTGCAGTACAGTCATCTCTCTGTAGGGGAAATGTCAAGCATTTAGAAGGAGGTGGTCTGGTCTGGTCAGATGAGACCAAAAATGAACTTTTTGCCCAACATGCACAATTGTCTGTGCTGAAAGCAAAATCTGCCCACCACTCTGAATGCACCAATAGTTTGCCTATGGCAAATATGGTTGGGGGTGCATAATACTGTGGGGGATATTTTCTTCTGCAGTGATAAGTAAGCTGGTCAGAGTTGATGGGAAGGTGGCTGGATCTAAATACAGGGCAATCATAGAAGAAAGCCCACAGGCTGCAAAAGACAGCAACCATAAACACAGTCAGAGCTACAATAGAAAGGTTAAAATTAAAGCTGCAAAGGACATTTCCATTTTATTGAAAAACAATGCAGTGGTTATATCATTTGTGATTAGGCCACATTCCTCCCACCTCTCTGTCATTTCCAACATCATTATGACTGTATTTCTCACCTCAAAGTTTAAGATATTGGTTGCTAACTTTGATGTCTGGTGTGGGCATCAGAGCCATTAAAAGTCAAGTCAGCTGGTAAACTGTAATATTTGCATGCATACCATCAATGCATGACCTTAAAAATATGAAACCCTACCCAATGATACATCCAAGCAGACCCAGAGATGGGCATATCACAGTCATATAGATGGGTATTACTTGAAAATTAAATGACTCCAGTATAAGTAAACAGTATTGTGCAATATACCTGCTTGTTGAAGTACAATGTTTATCAAATACAGGTCCTTCTCAAAATAGTAGCATATTGTGATAAAGTTAATTATTTTCCATAATGTCATGATGAAAATTTAATTCAGTGATACCATGGTCAGTAAACCATTTACCAGTGGTTTTGGCACTGTGAGCAGGTGCCAGGTCATGCTGAAAAATGAAATCTTCATCTCCATAAAGCTTTTCAGCAGATGGAAGCATGAAGTGCTCCAAAATCTCCTGATAGCTAGCTGCATTGACCCTGCCCTTGATAAAACACAGTGGAACCAACACCAGCAAGCTGACACGGCACCCCAGACCATCACTGACTGTGGGTACTTGACACTGGACTTCTGGAATTTTGGCATTTCCTTCTCCCCAGTCTTCCTCCAACTCTGGCACCTTGATTTCCGAATGACATGCAGAATTTGCTTTCATCCGAAAAAAGTACTTTGGACCACTGAGCAACAGTCCAGTGCTGCTTCTCTGTAGCCCAGGTCAGGCGCTTCTGCCGCTGTTTCTGGTTCAAAAGTGGCTTGACCTGGGGAATGCGGCACCTGTAGCCCATTTCCTGAACACGCCTGTGCACGGTGGCTCTGGATGTTTCTACTCCAGACTCAGTCCACTGCTTCCGCAGGTCCCCCAAGGTCTGGAATCGGCCCTTCTCCACAATCTTCCTCAGGGTCTGGTAACCTCTTCTCGTTGTGCAGCGTTTTCTGCCACACTTTTTCCTTCCCACAGACTTCCCACTGAGGTGCCTTGATACAGCACTCTGGGAACAGCCTATTCGTACAGAAATTTCTTTCTGTGTCTTACCCTCTTGCTTGAGGGTGTCAATAGTGGCCTTCTGGACAGCAGTCAGGTCAGCAGTCTTACCCATGATTGGGG
The DNA here is from genome assembly GCF_021462225.1 of Girardinichthys multiradiatus. Classification (NCBI taxonomy): domain Eukaryota; kingdom Metazoa; phylum Chordata; class Actinopteri; order Cyprinodontiformes; family Goodeidae; genus Girardinichthys; species Girardinichthys multiradiatus. The sequence continues at coordinate 7,040,920 of NC_061817.1, read as the reverse complement.
TTTTGAGTGATGAACCAGGCTGGGAGTTTTAAAGGCCTCAGGAATCTTTTGCAGGTGTTTAGAGTTAACTCGTTGATTCAGATGATTAGGTTCATAGCTCGTTTAGAGACCCTTTTAATGATATGCTAATTTTGTGAGATATTTTGGGTTTTCATGAGCTGTATGCCAAATTCATCCATATTAAGACAATAAAAGACCTGAAATATTTCAGTTAGTGTGCAATGAATCTAAAATACAGGTCCTTCTCAAAATATTAGCATATTGTGATAAAGTACATTATTTTCCATAATGTCATGATGAAAATTTAACATTTATATATTTTAGATTCATTGCACACTAACTGAAATATTTCAGGTCTTTTATTGTCTTAATACGGATGATTTTGTCATACAGCTCATGAAAACCTAAAATTCCTATCTCACAAAATTAGCATATCATTAAAAGGGTCTCTAAACGAGCTATGAACATAATCGTCTGAATCAACAAGTTAACGCTAAACACCCGCAAAAGATTCCTGAGGCCTTTAAAACTCCCAGCCTGGTTCATCACTCAAAACCCCAATCATGGGTAAGACTGCCGACCTGACTGCTGTCCAGAAGGCCACTATTGACACCCTCAAGCAAGAAGGTAAGACACAGAAAGACATTTCTGAACGAATAGGCTGTTCCCAGAGTGCTGTATCAAGGCACCTCAGTGGGAAGTCTGTGGGAAGGAAAAAGTGTGGCAGAAAACGCTGCACAACGAGAAGAGGTGACCGGACCCAGAGGAAGATTGTGGAGAAGGGCCAATTCCAGACCTTGGGGGACCTGCGGAAGCAGTGGACTGAGTCTGGAGTAGAAACATCCAGAGCCACCGTGCACAGGCGTATGCAGGAAATGGGCTACAGGTGCCGCATTCCCCAGGTCAAGCCACTTTTGAACCAGAAACAGCGGCAGAAGCGCCTGACCTGGGCTACAGAGAAGCAGCACTGGACTGTTTCTCAGTGGTCCAAAGTACTTTTTTCGGATGAAAGCAAATTCTGCATGTCATTCAGAAATCAAGGTGCCAGAGTCTGGAGGAAGACTGGGGAGAAGGAAATGCCGAAATGCCAGAAGTCCAGTGTCAAGTACCCACAGTCAGTGATGGTCTGGGGTGCCGTGTCAGCTGCTGGTGTTGGTCCACTGTGTTTTATCAAGGGCAGGGTCAATGCAGCTAGCTATCAGGAGATTTTGGAGCACTTCATGCTTCCATCTGCTGAAAAGCTTTATGGAGATGAACATTTCATTTTTCAGCACGACCTGGCACCTGCTCACAGTGCCAAAACCACTGGTAAATGGTTTACTGACCATGGTATCACTGTGCTCAATTGGCCTGTCAACTCTTCTGACCTGAACCCCATAGAGAATCTGTGGGATATTGTGAAGAGAACGTTGAGAGACTCAAGACCCAACACTCTGGATGAGCTAAAGGCCGCTATCGAAGCATCCTGGGCCTCCATAAGACCTCAGCAGGGCCACAGGCTGATTGCCTCCATGCCACGCCGCATTGAAGCAGTCATTTCTGCAAAAGGATTCCCGACCAAGTATTGAGTGCATAACTGTACATGATTATTTGAAGGTTGACGTTTTTTGTATTAAAAACACTTTTCTTTTATTGGTCGGATGAAATATGCTAATTTTGTGAGATAGGAATTTTGGGTTTTCATGAGCTGTATGCCAAAATCATCCGTATTAAGACAATAAAAGACCTGAAATATTTCAGTTAGTGTGCAATGAATCTAAAATATATGAATGTTAAATTTTCATCATGACATTATGGAAAATAATGAACTTTATCACAATATGCTAATATTTTGAGAAGGACCTGTATATGAATGTTAAATTTTCATCATGACATTATGGAAAATAATGAACTTTATCACAATATGCTAATATTTTGAAAAGGACCTGTAGTTATGCAGGTAAATGTAATAGAGTAAATTTAGATAATTTATTTCACAAATATTCATATTGCAATGACCATTGCGTTTTTGCAATGGCCCAGTCAAAGTTCGAACCCAGTTCCATCAGAGAATATGTGGCAAGACTTGCTGTTCTTAGCCTTCAAATCGACATGGATACATGAATCCATATGCACATCACACTTTTTAGACTTTTATTTGTAAAACATGTTGAAAACCATGCATCATTCTCTTCCTAATGTACCACTTTTGTTTTTGTTATTTCAGACCCATTATCTAAAAATACCTTTGAATTTGTTGTAGTAACGTCAAAATATGAAACAGTTTAAAGAATATAAATACCTTTTGTGGAGCAGAGTATATAGTTCTTTGTTCAAAAGAAGTAATTTGCAGGATGGTTATTTTGTTAAGTCTGTGTAATAGTGATTCAGTACCATTAACATTTCAGCTCAAAAGCCTTATTTAGACTTGTTGCATGTAGAGTTGAAATCATACAAGGTTTCTTTAATTTAGCAAATTCTAGCAATAAAGTGGTTTGTACCATTAAACATTATAGATACTTTCTTGTTAACTATCTGAAAATAATTTTTTTCTAGCTATCTCTTTATAAAATGGTTTCTTTCTCGTACTCGTACTCGTCGTCTTCCGCTTATCCGGGACCGGGTCGCGGGGGCAGCAGACTCAGCAGAGACGCCCAGACATCCCTCTCCCCAGACACCTCCTCCAGCTCCTCCGGGTGGAACCCAAGGCATTCCCAGGCCAGCCGAGAGACATAGTCCCTCCAGCGTGTCCTTGGCCATCCCCTGGGCCTCCTCCCGGTGGGACGTGCCTGGAACACCTCCCGAGGAAGGCGTCCAGGAGGCATCTGGTGTAGATGCCCGAGCCACCTCAACTGGCTCCTCTCGATGTGAAGGAGCAGCGGCTCTACTCCGAGCCCCTCCCAGAGGGCCGAACTCCTCACCCTATCTCTAAGGGAGTGCCCGGCCACCCTATGGAGGAAGCTACTTTCAGCCACTTGTATCCGGGATCTCGTTCTTTCAGTCATGACCCAAAGTTCATGGCCATAGGTGAGGGTAGGAATGTAGACCGACCGGTAAATCGAGAGCTTCGTTTTTCGGCTCAGCTCTCTCTTCACCACAACGGACCGGCACAGTGCCCCCATTACTGCGGCAGCCGCACCGATCCGTCTGTCGATCTCCCGCTCCATTCTTCCCTCACTCGTGAACAAGACCCCGAGATACTTCCCCGTCCGCCACGCAATGCTGAAGAGGCGTGTCAACCATGACAGCCCAACAACATGCAGAGATTTAAGGTACTCAGGGCGGATCTCATCCACCCCCCGAAGCCTTGCCACCGCGGAGCTTTTTCACCACCTCGGTGACTTCAGCCTGGGTGATGAAAGAGTCCAACCCCGAGTCCCCAGCCTCTGTTTCCACCACGGAATGCGTGATGGCAGGATTGAGGAGATCCTCGAAGTACTCCTTCCACCGCCCGATAATGTCCTCAGTCGAGGTCAGCAGCTCCCCACCCCCATTATAAACAGTGTTGGCGAAGCACTGCTTCCCCCTCCTGAGGCGCCGGACAGTTTGCCAGAATTGCTTCGAGGCCAACCGGTAGTCCTTCTCCATGGCCTGACCAAACTCCTCCCAGGCCCGAGTTTTTGCCTCTGCCACCGCGCGGGCCGCAGAACGCTTGGCCTCACGGTACCAGTCAGCCGCCTCAGGAGTCCCACAAGCCAACCACAGCCGATAGGACTCCTTCTTCAGCTTGACAGCATCCCTTACTGCCGGTGTCCACCACCGGGTTCTGGGATTGCCGCCGCGACAGGCACCGCAGACCTTACGGCCGCAGCTACGGGCAGCAGCATCAACAATAGATGCGGAGAACATGGTCCACTCGGACTCTATGTCTCCAACATCCCCCGGGATCTGGTCAAAGCTCTCCCGGAGGTGGGAGTTGAATATATCCCGGGCCAAGGGCTCCGCCAGGCGTTCCCTGCAGACCCTCACTATGCGCTTGGGCCTGCCAAGTCTGTCCGGCTTTCTCCTCCTCCAGCGGATCCAACTCACCACCAGGTGGTGATCAGTGGACAACTCAGCCCCTCTCTTGACCCGAGTGTCCAAAACATGCGGCCGAAGGTCTGATGATACGACAGCAAAGTCGATCATTGACCTCCTGCCTAGGGTGTCCTGGTGCCAGGTGCACTGATGGACACCCTTATGTTTGAACATGGTGTTCATTATGGACAATCCATGACTAGCACAGAAGTCCAATAACAAAACACCACTCAGATTCAGATCGGGGAGGCCATTCCTCCCGATCACGCCTCTCCAGGTGTCACTGTCGTTTCCCACGTGGGCGTTGAAGTCCCCCAGCAGAGTAATGGAGTCCCCGGGAGGGGCACTATCCAGCACCCCCGACAGGGACACCAAGAAGGCCGGGTACTCCGCAATACCGCTCGGGCCCTTAGGCTGCGATGACAGTCAGAGACCTATCCCCAACCCGAAGGCGCAGGGATACGACCCTCTCATCCACTGGGGCAACAAGCAAACCCACACCAGCCCGCCGGCTCTCCCCGTGGGCTACTCCAGAGTAGAAGAGAGTCCAACCCCTCTCAAGGAGATGGGTTCCAGAGCCCACGCTGTGCGTGGAGGCGAGCCCGACTATTTCCAGTCGATATCTATCGACCTCCCGCACAAGCTCAGGCTCCTTCCCCCCCAGCGAGGTGACTTTCCACGTCCCTAGAGCCAGCCTAAGCATCCGGGGATCAGGCCGCTGAGGTCTCCACCTTTGTTCGCCACCTTCGTTCGCCACCCACTCCTCTTTGCACCGGTCCCTCACGGTTCCCCCTGCAGGTGGTGGGCCCACTGGGGGATGGCCTCGCGTCTCTCGTTCGGGCTTGGCCCAGCCGGGTCCCGCGAGGAGCAACCCGGCCACCAGGCACTCTCCAGCAAATCCCGACCCCAGGCCTGGCTCCAGGGTGGGACCCCGGCTCCGCTGTACCGGGCGACGTCATGTGCCTCGATGTTTTTGTCCTCATGAGGGATTCTTAAACCGCTCTTTGTCTGACCCATCACCTAGAGCCTGTTTGCCATGGGAGACCCTACCAGGGGCATTTAGGCCCCAGACAACATAGCGTCTAGGATCATTTGAGCACTCAAACCTCTCCACCACGTTAAGGTGGCGGTTCAAGGAGGAGGGTTTCTTTGTTTGGGATTCATTTGAGCTTTCTCTCTGGCTATGGAATGAAGATCTGTTGTCTATCTGCTAAATTATTTAAAACTCAAAGGGTACCACATAGAACTGCGTTTTAAAATGGAATATCTGAGTGTTATAAGATCATTGCAACATTCTTAGTAAATATTGGTCATGAGGCAGAGATTGCTGCCTTTTATTAAAACTCGAACACATACATTACGATCACAGAGAGGAGTGTTTCTCTCACTCCTGATTTTATTTACTGGTGATTTAATACAATTTCTGCTTTCCTGAGAAAGGTGACTTTTGCTAGGCTGTTGATAAATGAGCTCTGACAAAGAAAGTGAGTTTGCACACATTGCAGTTTCTGCAGCCTAATGCAATAGATGAGGGAACGCTCAAAAGTTTTACATTCACTCTGTTTTTAGGAACAATATAAGGCTGTTATTTGTTTCTGTTTTTTTCTGATTCTCAAGAATTTAGATTAAAGATTTACTCTAGTTTGATAGATTGCATTATGTATTTTTGAGATCCTCCCACTGGCAACACTTTTCGGAATGCTTTTTGACCTTTTACTACTTCTGTTACCTTTGAGCAACTTCAACCATTTAAATATTTTCATTTAGCTATTTTAAGACAAATTGGTTAGAATTCTGGTATTTATTTGACAATAACTGAATAATAATAATAATAATACTGATGATAATAATAATAGTGTTTAATATACTTATTATATTCAAGTTTCGATTCTTATCCAAACTGTAACTCTGAGAGCAAAATGAATTACTAAGGATATTCAGGTTCCACTGGATTAAGATGGTATCTAGCAAGAAAGACGCACCTTCTGAAAAAGGACAGCTTGAAGCTCAATTGAAGTTTGTCGCTGCAGGTTTAGACTTTCCAGATGCCTTCAGTAGAAAAGTGTTTATGGTTGCGCAAGACAACAATTGAGCTATTAGCCACAATAAATAAGTTTGTTTGGAGGAGTTCTACTGCAAGCACTCAAAAATATTAGAACAATCTATCAACTGTTATGCATGGTGGTGGTAGAATTACGCTAAGGCTTTGTTATTTTGTTAGTGGTACTGCTGCGCTGAAATGGATCGAGTAATAACTAATGAGGAATACCTCCAAACCTATTAACCTAACCTTAAATAAAAAGCTATGTGGTGGAATCCTGAACATAACTGTGTGTTCCTACAGGACTGTGATCACATCAAGTTTACTTTGCAATGGATAATGCAGACTAACATTAATCTGTATTTTTCATGCGATTCCCATAATTCTACAGAGTGGACATATATCCAACTGGACTTATGACAGAAGCTTACAGATTACTGTAAAGAACGTGTGCCTACAATTATTCATATAAATGTCATAATGAGGAACATCCTGTCCTATAGTAATGGCAAAAAAGTACATATTATTATTTTAGTACTACTGTAATTCTTTATTATAAGGATATCCTGATAACAAATTAGAAGTAGAACTCATATTTCTTAAATCTTAGCTTCTCTTCCTTGGCTCTCTGTTAACCCCATAATAAAACATAAGATTCTCTTTCTTACACAGGATGCTCTTGATTGACCAAGCTCCGAGGCAAATCCTTCAATTATGATACTTTTCTTTTGTGAAGCCACCTTCCAGTTTCAATTAGAAGCTGGAAGTTCAACACATTGAACTCTTTGTTTTCCTTCTGTTTTTTATCAAGTTTGTTTGGGCTGGCTTTGGTGAGCAGTGCCTTAGTTTAACTGGTATAGGCAGAGATCCCGCGGAAACCGGTGCACTGCTCACTGGTTGCTCACATTTCCCTTTGACTGTTTATGTCACTGTATGGTGGCATTTATACTAATTACCAGACATAGCTGCCGGTAGGATGACTGGTTTTCTGTTTTTACGTCCTTTTAACCTCAAACTGAGGGGTTAATGCTCATACAGAGAACATTTCTACTCGAGATTTCTTCCTATTAAAGGGAGTTCTTGCTCACCACTTCCTGTTTGCTTTCTCATGACATGGAAATGAAAAGTTAATGCACCCTGATGTTTTTACTTCTTTAGAAAAATTTTCACAAATTGGCTTTTTTCATATCCTGAAATTGATTGTACAGAATTACATTGAGGTAGATCAAACTGGACTTAGATTGAATGTAAATATAACTGTTGTGAATTAATCTGACTGAATAAACTGACTGAATTTAACTGGATTTGAATTAGACCTGTTTATTTTAATATACAGTGCCCTTAGATACATTTTTGTCAGATGTGGCAGATAAACAAAACTGAACTGAGCTGTGACAAACATGTTTGTGTAAAATGTGACTTTGCAAATCTATTGCGGATAAGTCTGCTATCACGGTTTTGGGGTGGACTAAAGACCTTTCCATTGGCCATGGGATTATTATATTATATTGCATTATAATATGATAAATTCTATTGTATTATATTGTGTTGAACCACCCTGTATTGTATTGTGTTGCAAAAGTCTTGGAATGCCTCATATCGTCTTGTGCTGCATTGCATCATATTTTATTGACTTGCATCAAATTGTATTGTATTAAAATGCTTCATATACCCAGAACCAGATTGAGCACCATGAGGGACAGAATTTTGTGCACTGCTGCTCCTCATCCATGTAATGCCCTCCCTGACACTTTGAGGGAACCACAATCCACAGATGGCTTAAAAAAATTTTTTATTGAAGCATTTTAATCTTTTATAGTTGGTTGCTATTTTAATTTTAATTTTATTTATGTAGGTATTGTAATCATGTCAGCACTTTGAGATTTTGATAATTTAAAGTGCAATACAATTATTGTACCATATTATCATATCATAATATATCATATCATATCAGTTGTATCATCTCATACATCACGTACATCATTGCATTAGGTTGCATCAGATAAATTATACTATACTGAACTGTGGTAAAATGGTAAATGGACTGAACTTATATAGTGCTTTTCCAGTCACACAGACTGCTCAAAGCACTTTACACTAGAGCCACATTCACCCAATCGCACTCACTAACGCTCACACCAATACGCAGATCGGTAGGCAACTTGAGGTTAAGTGCCTTGCCCAGGGGCACATCGACATATGGCAGGAGGAAGCTGGAATCAAACCCACTACCTTCTGATTGCAAGACGACTACTCTTCCTACTGAGCCACAGTCGCCTCTATCATATTGTGTTGTATAATATCTAGGCTGGGAGATATTTCAATTAATTAATTACAGAATGAAAAGTGCACCAAAAAGTGCATTTCATTGCATGTTCAAATGTAAACACATATGCCATCTGAACTCAAATGCCTAGTTAATGCAACGCAGACGAGAACTTTTAGCACACCTCGGAGTCATCCCGCCGCCTTGTGTTTGGCGGTTGCTAGGTGCATTAAACCGCAGCATAAAGTGATGAAAGAAGGACCGTTTATTGATGGCGTTTTATGATTAAACAGCCCTTGATAACATGAATGTCAGTTAGGTGGAACAGCATTTTTGATAATTGCGGAGGTCAATTATTTAATATCTAAGGCTAGAAATGTCCCACTCCTTTCTCCATCTGTGCCCTTGGTGCCAACCCATAAAAACAGAAATTTATTTTAATTGAAAAACGTAGCATACTGTGTCAAATACTGTGATTTCATAAAACTGTAATAAAAATGTGCTTAATCTAAATTGATTAATTACAAATTCTTTTAATAACTACTTTTATCATTCCCGTCTTGTATCATGGTAGTATTTTGACTGTATGGTGACGTCTAGTATTATTTCATTGTATCATATTGCGTATTTTGTTGTGTCAAGATGCATCACAGTACCTCCTATACCGAGCTGTACTCTCATGTTCTGTATTGTATCACATTGAATCATCTTATCGCATTGCATCATATTATATTGCACCACATCCTATATCGAATGTTATTATATCTCACCTTACTGTTGTATTATATTGTATCAAACTGAATTGTCTCATATTGTGTTGTATCATTATGTATCGCACATCTCATAGGCATCATAATTCAGTTATATTGCACTGTCACAAAATTGAATCAAATATTGTGTTGTGTTACCATGTGATAACATATCATACATTACATGCCAAAAAATCTTAAGTGAAATTTATTTCTTACCCCTGGTTCTGCTGTTATGTGTTCTTTATTCTCTTTTGTGAAATGTTTTCTGTATGTTTAGTTACATTGTTTAATTTTATTGTATCTTGTTTCAGTTCTCAGTGGCCAGGAATCTCGTGGGGTGTTGAGAAAAATCAGTGACATGTTGGAGATGATTATGAAAAGGATGGATTCAATGTCTAAGCTAGGCAACACCACTGACACCCACAGACTGGATGAACTCAGCTCTGCCCTGGACAGGTAAAGTACAACACAGACATGCTGAGTTTAGTTTTAGTAGAGTAGGAAATATTTCCTTTGAAACTTACACTGAACCTGAAAGTATCAAAACGCCTTTAAAATCACTGGTTTTCACAATTCTAAATTAACTTTAAAAACAATGAATAGGAATAAAAAAAACTAACAGAGACCAGGCTAAGTAAGTGTGCATGGAGCTCAACAGGCAAGCCTAGCTGGCATTTTAGTAACAGGGTCACAGTTTCATCAGGGTGGAAGCTGTGACTGGATCCAGAACTAATGCTCGACCTTGTTAATTTCCATGATAATTTCCATATGTACAGTAACTAAGTAAATTTTTTAAATAGCACATTTCTCAGACTGCAGTCACAAAGTGCTCCACAGTAAAAAATACAGTTAAAGAACATGAAAAATAAAGGAATAAATACATCATAACAACTTACAGTCAGTAATAGCAGCCCAGGAACCAGTGAGGTTAAAATGATTGTTTAACAAAGAATGTCTTAAGTTGCTTTTTAAAAGCATCCACATGATCCTGTGATCGCAAGTAGTGTGGGAGTACATTCCACAGTGGTGGTCCAACAGCTTGGAAGAATCTGTCTCGGGTTCTAAGGCAAGTGCGAGGGAACATCAGTAGATTCTGCTCTGAAGATCTCAGGCTGCAGGCTGAAGTGTAAGGCTGAATTAAGTCACAGATGTAGGGAGGAGGCTAACCATGCAGTGCTCTGAATGTCAAAACTAGAATTTCATAATTTCCACATTATGCTACAGGGAGCAAGTGAAGAGATTTAGTGCGCATCAGGATCCTTGCAGCCGAGTTTTGTACCAGCTGTAGACGGGCCACTGGAAGAAACAGTTCTTTAGTAGTTGTTTTATATGTTGTTCTAGAAACATGGCTACATCAACAATGACTCCTAGATTTCTCAAATTAGATTTTAGGACTGGCTATGGCTGGCAAGGTGCTGTTCATTGCCATGGAAAATGAGGTGATGATGAGTTTCAGTTTTACTTGAGTTTTATTGTAGACAATTATCACTCAGCCATTGCTTTATGTGTGAAAGGCAGTTGGTCAAAGAACTCAATTTATGGGTCTCAGACATCTTAAAAGAACAATAAAGTTGAATATCATCATGAGCTAGACTGCAGCGAAAAGGAGGAGGAATTTTGTCCTTTAAATCCCTGATCTTTTTGATTAAAAGAAAAATGTAAAAATCATTGCAGTCAGCTTTACAAAGCACAGGTGCAGCCAGGACATCAGAAGACAGAATTAATTGTGTCAAACACACTTAATAATCAAATAATATCTTTTCATTTAGAGAAGACATTAATCCTCTCATATAAACACAGGCAGCATCTGACACTTTGCTCAAGAAACTTTAATGAGGTAGGCTATTAATTACCAATATTAAAGAAACATCCTCAGCACCATCAATACCAAAATCCGTTAAATGCCCTCGCTACAACAGGTATCTGCCAACAGCTTTTCCATAATGCCAGAAACAATAAATAGATCATTAACATCTGAACCAATGACTCGGGAGCATTTTAAACTGCCATTTCCTTTTAACTTCCTGTTACTGCTTGCAGTACTAGCAGTACACAGCTATACTAACACTAGCATGTACATAGACATAAACAATATTTATAGATATGGTTTTGCTGTGTTTTTTTATTTTTTTATTTCTCCCCATCTCAACAAAAAGGCTACAGCTAGCATTTCCAAGCATTTTTGCAAATAAAATATGTTTTTGTCGCTGCTTGTGTAGTGCTGAATCTACTTTGACATTCACAAGATGAATGCTGCACTTCCTGCATGTCCCGATTTCTACTCTAATTAACATTTCACCGAATCCCCCTTTTTATTTTATTTTACTTTACCGATAGCACAAATCTCCAGATTTGGAAAAGGTGTTGTAAAAATAAAAGTTGGTTTGAAACATGTTATTTTTCTGCTTAAGCCAGAGTTTAAAATTAAAAAGCATCACAACAACACTTTTTCTTTCTCTCGGAGTCTGCAGAAATTTAAGAGAGTGACATTCTTCCTTGATGAGGTTAAGCTGCCAGCATATGTAGCTTCTATCATATGCACACTTGTTTGCGTAAGGTTAATGCAGAGGAGGCACCCACCTTTTTAACTTTAGTGATTAGCTTCCCTCCTGAATGCCTTCACCTTCTTCTTCACAGCCATGAAAAGAACCGTCACAAATATACTTTGAAAGAGCTTGCACCATCTTACGCAGAAACACAATTAATAATGCACAAAGAGATATTACAGTAACTGATATTGCAATTTTAGGTAATAGGAAATGTGGTAAATCCTGCTGTGTGCAATCTGAAAATGATGCTACCTCACCTGACCTTAACCTTTCCTTTTTAAAATATTACTCTCCCCACGGTGATTTTACACCCACAGTATAATTTTCTTTGCTGGATGCCCTGTAGATATCCTCTCAGCCACATACATCTTACAGTTTAATTGGCCACAAAGGGACTAAACTGGAAATGTTACAGTGACAAAGGCCAAATACTTTTGGTGGGGAAAATAAATCATTGTTTATGGCACAGTCGGGGTTGAGCCGTTGGATCAGACAGAATTGCAGGCAGGAGAACTTTGCTCACTTTTAAAAACCTAATTAGGATGCCTCCCTGCTCTCCAAATGCTGCTGTGTTGGACACAACTAAATTGTTATAGAAGGCTGTATGGCTGTACATCTTACACAGTTGTGTAACCTGTAATTAATCTGTGCTGACCTTGGTTAATTATAAAGGTGACGATGTCTAGCTTTGACTTGAAGTCTAGTCTGTGTTTGCAATAAACTGCATTAAAATTGTGCTTTGGGAAGTAATGTACTAACAGCAATTAGATTCCTCTTTCCTACCCACAGGCCCACGAACATGCAATAATAAATGATACATGCAGCCTCAATAAAAACAGATTATTACTCGTTGATCTGCATTTGGTATGAAGCATAGCTTAATTTGTTCTTCTGAACTTTACAGGTTTAGTAATTCAAAACTGTTTAATGAGGTATATAAATACCAGATTCCCCTTATACAAGGGTTCTCATTAAAAAAAATCATGCTCATGTAAAATGTTAATGTTAGTGGCCATCATGAAAGTCCTGTGCTGCTGAGTTAAGGTTTGAGGTTTGGAATCATTGTTTTTACATCCAGTTGTTGTGCATTATGTTATTGTCAGGGCTTTGTGTTGGTGCGCAATGTATGTGTGTGTGTGTTTCTTTCCACCCTCTGCTCTAGAGCGTTTCCTGGCAGGTGCTGCTGATCAGGGCCTAATCACTGGCCTTCTTAAGGAGCTGAGACCAGGAGGGAGACGTCAGCCGGTTGCTACATTTTTGTGGTACTGATCGTGATGTGCAGTGCTTGTGCATACATTTTGTTGAACCTAATTGGAATTTTCTCTTGTCTTTTTCCCCAGACTGTGCCTGATGGGTTTTTAAGGCTCCTAGTTCTGAGATTTGTTTTCTGAGCGAGCTTCAAGGTTTCGTTCCTCATCTCCCACCGTGAGTCTCCCTGCCTTCTCAGCTACTGGCCCTGGCTTGGGTGAGGTTTTTTTGGAGAACCATATTTCTGTTGTCACCTGCCTGTCCACCCTCCTACGTGGGAACGCTTAAACTGAGTCATCACTTGAGAGCTAGAGGAAAGAAACGAAACTGCCGCCTACCACATTCATCCTGCCAACCTCCATCTCAGAGGAAAGACTTACCTCCCCAGCTAAACCACAACCGCTCTGGCTGTAAGTTCCTGAACAAACCCTTCTAAAAGAAAACACCTTGAAATTCTCCTGGGATATCCATAACCTTGTCACCTTCACTTCCAGAGAAGAACCAGTCTCCTGCTGTCATTGCCTGGGTCCCTGTCTCGCCTTGTTCCTTTTTCTTCACAAAATAAATCTGTTAAAACCCTGTCCTGAATCTGTGGTTGTGTTCTCCTCAGAGTTTAAAGAAACGCTACATTATGACAGAATGGGCTGACCAAGAGAACTCTGAGGCACAACTACGGACAACTGTTTCCCATCAGGGCATTCTTTTAGGGCAGCATCAGGCTACACTACAACCATTGTCCCAACAGTAAACCGATATTCAACACACAGTAAATCTCATGGCTCAACAGCTTCAAGCAGTATTTTCCTCGCTCTCCGCTAACAGTGCTCCCTCTGCTCTTCCTCCAGCTCCTGCATTGATTATTGCAGCCTAAATGAAATAACCATCAAGAACAAGTTCTCTCTTCCCCTTCTCTCCTCAGCTTTTGAAGCAGTTCAAGGAGCAACTATCTTCACCAAACATGATCTGCGAAACGCCTATCATCTTGTTCGGATTCGGGAGGGGGACGAGTGGAAAACTGCTTTTAAGACTCCTATTGGACATTATGAGAACTTAGTTATGCCTTTTGGTTTGACAAACCTTCCAGCTGTCTTTCAGGTTCTTGTAAATGACATCCTGAGGGATTTCCTGAACGCCTTCGTTTTTGTTTATCTGGATGACATACTCATTTTTTCAAAGGACCCAAGGGATCACCACAATCATGTCCGGTCAGTGCTGCAGAGACTTTTAGAGAACAGTCTGTTCATTAAAGCTGAGAAATGTGAATTTCATGTCCCCACTGTAACCATTCTTGGATTTATTTTTGAGGGTGGACAGGTGAAGCCAGACCCCAGTAAAATTTCTGCAGTTCAAGAATGGCTGACCCCCACAAGTTGTAAACAGCTTCAATGTTTCCTAGGTTTCGCCAAGTTTTACAGATGTTTTGTCCAGGATTTCAGCCGAATTGCTTCTCCTCTTACTGCCCTGACATCCATTAAACAACCCTTTTTATGGTCTCCTCAGGCTGATAAGGCTTTTGATACCCTCAAGCAGCGTTTTGCATCAGCTCTAGTTCTTACCCATCCCAACCTCAAGGAACAGTTTATTCTGGAGGTTGATGCATCTGACACTGGAGTTGGAGCTGTCCTCTCTCAATGCTAACCGACAGATGGCAAGTTGCAACCATGTGCTTTTTTCTCTAAGCGGTTCTTCCCCGCTAAAAGAAATTATGATGTTGGAGATGTTCCTCAGCCATTAAAATGTCGCTGAGGAATGGAGATATTGGTTAGAGGGAACTTCGCAAACCATTGTTAGCTAGACAGACCACAAGAACCTGGCTTACATCCAGAAAGCCATACACCTTAACCCCCGTCAGTCACGTTGGTCACTATTCTTTTCTCGGTCCAACTTTTCTATCACCTACCGCCCAGGTTCTAAGAATTTAAAACCTGATGCTTTGTCCAGACAGTTCTCTGCCTCTGAGGAAGAGGCCGAACCTGACCCCATCATTCCTCCATCCTGTGTAGTGGGAGCGTTGTCTTGGCAACTTGAAGACCTTATCCACCAAGCACAACTGGTTGAACCTGACCCAGGTGGAGGCCTGCCTGGCCGCCTATTCGTTCCTGAGACTGTTAGATCCAGAGTATTACAATGGGGCCATTCTTCTAAGTTTTCGGGTCACCCAGGAACTAGCTGCACTATTGGTTTCTTTCGCCGTTATTTCTGGTGGCCTTCTTTAAATAAAGACACCGCTGAGTTTGTGTCTGCCTGTGCTATCTGCGCTAGAAACAAACCTTCTCACCAACCCCCGTCAGGTCTTCTTCAACCCTTAACTGTCCTAATCGTCCATGGTCACACATAGCCTTGGCCTTTGTTACTGGACTTCCTCAATCCAGAAATAAGACAGTCATTCTGTCAATCATTGACTGGTTCTCTAAGGCTTGACAGTTAGTAGCTCTCACTAAGCTCCCCTCTGCTTCTGAGACAACTAGACTCCTGGTAAACCATGGTTTCAGGTTACATGATATCCCCACAGAGATTCTCTCTGATCGAGGTCCTCAGTTTATCTCACAGGTCTGGAGGGACTTCTGTGCATCTTTTGGGGCTAGATCCCAACCTCTTCTGGCTATCACCCCCAGACCAACGGGCAGTGCAAGAGGCTCAACCAAGAGCTTGAGATCACTCTTCATTGCTTGTGTAATAATAATCCCACCTCTTGGAGTCAACATCTGCCTTGGGTTGAATTTGCACACAACAGTCACATATCTGCTGCATCTGGCTTATTGCCTTTTGAGGCTTCTATTGGCTTCCAGACTTCTCTCCTCCCTGCTTCTTTGCCTGACCCCATTCTTCCATCTGTCCGTAGTCACATGTTGTTCTGTAGAAGAATCTGGGACTAAACCAAGACCTGCCTCCAACACACTGCTGCTCAAAACAAGAAGTATGCCGATAAGAAGAGAAGACTTGCCCCCACTTATTCCCCGGGACCGGAGGTCTGGTTGTCTTCTCAAAATTTTCCCTTGAAGGCTTATTCCAAGACGTTGGCTCCCAGATTTTTGGGTCCCTTCAAGGTTGACTCCATCATCAGTCCCATCATCGTCCGTTTGCGGTTACCATCCCATTATCATGTCCACCCCATATTCCATGTGTCCCAGATAAAACCAGTCGTGTCTAGTCCTTTGTGCCCTCCTTCCAGACCAC
This sequence comes from Girardinichthys multiradiatus, assembly GCF_021462225.1. NCBI lineage: Eukaryota > Metazoa > Chordata > Actinopteri > Cyprinodontiformes > Goodeidae > Girardinichthys > Girardinichthys multiradiatus. Next base: position 7,024,891 of record NC_061817.1, on the reverse strand, counting down.
CTCCACCCGCCCGGGACATTGATGGCCACCCTGCCTTCATTGTCCGCCGCATTGTTGACTCCTGGCGCAGGGGTCGTGGCATCCAGTATTTGGTGGACTGGGAGGGGTACAGTCTTGAAGCTCGTCTTTGGGTCCCTCTCAGTTTCATTTTGAACCCCTCTCTCATCACGGATTTTGAGAGGTTGTCTGCTCCTTCCACCAGTTGGCCGCCAGGAGGCCCCCGTTGAGGGGGTAGTAATGTCAGGGCTCTGTGTTGGTGCGCAGTGTATGTGTGTGTGTTTCTTTCCACCCTCTGCTCTAGAGCGTTTCCTGGCAGGTGCTGCTGATCAGGTCCTAATCACTGGCCTTCTTAAGGAGCTGAGACCAGGAGGGAGACGTCAGCCCGTTGCTACAATTTTGTGGTACTGATTGTGATGTGCAGTGCAGAAAAGGAAACTGCCACCTACCACACTCATCCTGCCAACCTCCATCTCAGAGGAAAGACTTACCTCCCCAGCTAAACCACAACCGCTCTGGCTGTAAGTTCCTGAACAAACCCTTCTAAAAGAAAACACCTTGAAATTCTCCTGGGAAATCCTTAACCTTGTCACCCTCCCTTCCAGAGAAGAACCAGTCTCCTGCTGTCATTGCATGGGTCCCTGTCTCACCTTGTTCCTTTTTCTTCACAAAATAAATCTGTTAAAACGCTGTCCTGAATCTGTGGTTGTGTTCTCCTCAGAGTTTAAAGAAACGCTACATTATGACAGTTATATAAACAGTGTAGAGCTAAAGAAACTTGCTATACCATTCCAAGGTACAATTCCAGCTCCTTGACGTGTGCCTGCAAGCAAAGTTACTTGGAGGCTGTTACTCCAGAAAAGTCCCCATTAAACTGTGAAACAAGTCAAGTCACGTTTATTTATATAGCGCTTTTCAGCAACAAGGCACTCAAGGCGCTGTACATAAGGAAAATATTACAATGGTACAGAAAATCAAACAATAGAGGTAATTAAAAAAAGAGACAGAATAGAATGATGGATAAGAAAATGAAAGGAAAATTGGACTGAAAACGTAACTAATAATGTTTAGATAACACATTCAAAAGCCACTCTAAACAAATACGTCTTTAATCTTGATTTAAAACAACTTAGGGTTTCGGTGCTTTTACAGTTTTCTGGGAGTTTATTCCAGATTAGTGGAGCATAAGAACTAAAAGCTGCTTTTCCATGTTTGGTTCTGGCAAACAAGCTGCTTGCAACACACTTTTTTTAAACAGGAAAAAAATATTCAAGGTGGTTGCTGAAGCCTTTTTCTTAATAGAATTTATAAATAATTTAGTCATTACTTTGTTCTTCTAGAATCTCATATGAAATTGAGAAAAGTATAAAATGGAAACAATTGATCAATTTCTTTCCTTTAGTCATGTTTTCACAATAAAGGTATTTGACCACTCACAGATTTTATATGTTTTTGCTTTTCTCATATTGAAATGTTTTAGCTCAGGGGTGTCCAAAGTGTGGCTCAGGGACCATTTGTGGGCCACGGAATGATTTTGTGCAGCCACCAGACTATATTTGTTTTATCAACCCTGAAGGTTGATGCAGATACTTAGTTGATGCAGATATTGTTAATTAGGGTGAAATGTGAAAGTTCCATAAAATCTAAAGTACAAAGTACTTTTATTAAACACATTTTTTGCTTTCACTTGTACAGTGCTTTATCAAGTCCCCAAAGCACTTTACACTACAATCAGTAATTCAATTTTTCACACACTTACAGTGGTAAGCTACATTGTAGGCACACAAGTGGGTCTGCCATACAATTGGCGCCACTGAGCCCTCTTGCCACCATCAGCAGCCAAGGCGGGTGAAATGTCTTGCCCAAGAACACAACTAAGAAAGACAGAAACGACAGAGCGGGGGTTCAAACTGGCAACCCACCGGTTACAGGATGAGCCCCTACCACTGTCGCCACCATGGCCCCACAAGTAAATAGTTCAATTCAATTCAGTTTATTTATATAGCGCCAATTCACCACACATGTCGTCTCAAGGCACTTCACAAAAGTCACGTACATACATTCCATAATCCTAATCATTGAACAGTGCAGTCAGATTCAGTTATTTATTCAAATTGGATAAAAAAAATTTCTGTCTAAGGAAACCCAGCAGATTGCATCAAGTCAGAGATTTGTAGCAGTCACTCCTCTTGGATGAGCATGTAGAGACAGTGGACAGTCACTGGTGTTGACTTTGCAGCAATCCCTCATACTGAGCATGCATGTAGTGACAGTGGAGAGGAAAAACTCCCTTTTAACAGGAAGAAACCTCCAGCAGAACCAGGCTCTGTGTGAGCAGCCATCTGCCACGACCAACTGGGGGTTTGAGAGAACAGAGCAGAGACACAAAGAGAACATAGAAGCACTGATCCAGGAGTACTTTCTATGGGAAGGAAAAGTAAATGTTAATGGATATAGCTCCTTTAGTCCTTTCACCTAGAAAGAAAGGACAGATAAACTCTGAGCCAGTTTTCAAGGTTAGAGTCTGAAAGAGAGCACATAGAGTTAGTCACAGTAAAAGCTCAGTCAATCGCCAATTTGGAGAGTAGTGTGAGAATGGAGCGAAGAGGGTGAAAGTGGTCATTATGTCCTCCAGCCGACTAAGTCTATAGCAGCATAACTACAAAGATAGCTCAGGATAAATTAAGCCACTCTAACTATAAGCTTTATCATAAAGGAAAGTTTTAGCCTTAAAAGTAGACAGGGTGTCTGCCTCACGGAGTAAAACTGGGAGCTGGTTCCACAGGAGAGGAGCCTGATAACTAAAGGATCTGCCTCCCATTCTACTTCTAGAGACTCTAGGAACCACCAGTAAACCTGCAGTCTGAGAGCGAAGTGCTCTGTTAGCAACATATGGAACAATCAGATCTCTGATGTATGATGGAGCTAAATCATTAAGGATGTGAGGAGGATAATTTTAAATTCTATTCTGGATTTAAGAGAGAGCCAATGAAAGAAAGCTAAAGTAGGTGAAATATGATCTCTCTTTTTAATTTTCATCAGAACTCTTGCTGCAGAATTTTGAATCACCTGAAGGCTTTTAACTGCATTTTGTGGACATCCTGATAGTAACGAGTTACAATAGTCCAGCCTTGAAGTAACAAATGCATTGACTAGTTTTTCAGCGTCACTCCTGGATAGGATATTTCTAACTTTGGCAATGTTCCGGAGGTGAAAGAAGGAAATCCTAGAAAATGACATGTCCTGGTCAAAAATAACACCAAGGTTTTTTACTTTATTATCAGAGGTCAATTTAATGCCATCCAGGTTAAGTGATTGACTAAGTAGTTTCTTTTTAAAGACTCCGGTCCAAAGACGACAACTTCTGTCTTGTCTGAATTTAGAAGCAGAACATTTTAAGTCATCCAAGTTTTTATGTCTTCAAGACATGCTCGTAGACTATCTAACTGGTTTGGCTCATCAGGATACATGGATAAGTAAAGCTGAGTGTTATCAGCGTAACAGTGAAAATTTATTCTATGCTGCCTGATAATATTACCTATTGGAAGCATATATAGTAAAGAGAATTGGCCCAAATATTGAACCCTGTGGTACTCCACAATTAACCCTGGAGTTTAAAGATGATTTATCATTTACATGAACAAACTGGAGTCTGTCAGACAAATAAGATTTAAACCAGCCTAGCACTGTTCCCCTGATCCCTACAGCATATCCCAGCCTTTCTAAGAGAATATTGTGATCAACTGTATCAAATGCAGCACTAACAAGACAAGTACAGACACAAGTCCATTATCTGAGGCTATAAGAATATCATTAGTGACTTTCAGCAGAGCTGTTTCAGTGCTATGATGGGCTCAGAAGCCTGACTGAAACTCTTCAAACAGGTCATTGCTGTGTAAATGCTCACACATTTGATTAGCAACTATTTTCTCAAGAATTTTAGATAAGAAGGGAAGATTGGATATAGGTCTGTAATTTAAGTCATCTCGATCAAGCAAAGGTTTCTTAAGCAGCTACCTTAAAAGCTTGTGGTTTCATTTACTAAGGATAAATTAATCATATCTAAAATGGGGCTGGTAATCAGAGGGAACACTTCCTTAAATAATTTGGTTGGGATTGGGTCTAACATACAAGTTGAAGGTTTAGATTAAGCTAATATTTCTGATAATTCAGGAAGCTTCATAGGATTAAAACAGTCCAAACACAGATCAGGTTCTACAGTTATTTCCAATGTTGTCTCACTCGCTGAGGATGAAGTAATCATCTTCGGGAGTATGTCAAATAATTTCTTTTTAATAGAATCAATTTTATTTTGGAAGAATCTCATAAAGTCATGACTGCTGAGAGCTAAGGAAATGGGTGGCTCAACAGACACTGTGTAAGTTTAGCAACTGTACTAAAGAAAAACCTAGTATTATTCTTGTTCTCTTCTGTTAATGATGAGAAATAAGCTGTTCTAGTTTGGTGAAGTGTCTTTTTATACAACAGTAGGCTATTTTTCCAGATGAACTAGGAATTCTCTAGGTGTGTAGAGCGCCATTTTCTCTCCAATTTTCTAACATTGTGCTTTAAAGTACGCAGATCTAAATTAAACCAGGGAGCTAGCCTCCTATGAATAATTACCTTCTTTTTCAAGGGGGCTGCATTGTCTAATGCACCACATAATGATGAAGTAACACTATGAACAAGAGAATCAATTTTTGAAGGGGAAGAAACTAAATTATTGCCCTCCACTGTGTTTTTCTGTGATAATGAAGAAATCAAAAGTGGAACAGATTCTTTAAATGTTGTTACAGCATTGTCTGATAATGATCTACTATAATGAGATTTTCTTTCTGGTGTGGAGTACTCGGTTACATTAAACTCAAAGGTTATTAAAAAATGGTTAGACAGGACAGGGTTATGAGAAAATATTGTTATGTCTTTACACTCAATGCCATATGTCAGCACAAGGTCCAGAGAATGAAGACAAAGGTGGGTACGTTTGTGAATGTGTTGAGAAAAGCCAATTGATTCTAAGATAGCATTAAAGGCTATATTTAAGCTATCACTTTCAGTGTCAACATGAATGTTAAAATCCCCCACTATAATAACCTTATCTGTATTTAACACTAAATCAGATAAAAGGTCTGAAAACTGATCTAAAAATTGAGAGTAAGGGCCTGGTGGACGGTACAAAACAACAAACAGAAGTGGTTTTAGTGCTTTGCAATTTGGATGAGGAAACTAAGGATTAAATATTCAAAAGAGTTGTAGCTATTGATTGGTCTGGGACTAATCAATAAATCGGACTGAAAGATGGTTGCTACTCCTCCTCCTCGCCCAGTATTTCGAGGAATGTGAAAATTTAAATAATTAGTAGGAGTTGACTCATTTATCAATCTGATTGTCACAAATCAGGTCACTAACTAGCAAAGTCTTTCAAGAGAGATATCTTATGTTCAGAAAGCCACATTTAATTGTTTTATTTTTATTTTTAGTCTGAGTTGTGTTTACTTTTATTATATTTTCTTGATTTCCTCGTTTTAGATTATTTTTTATCTATTCAATTTTGGCCGTGGGCAAGACACTGTCTTAATAGGTAAACAAGACCACAAACATCCCGTAGCTTCAACTCAGAAGCAGACTTGGGGTCACTGATATAATAAACTTGGCTAAATAAAGCAAGAGTTTACGGAGAAAGACTGACCATTGTCTTGTGTTTGTTACTGAGAATACACACAAAAAGACAAAGATGAAAAGAATAGGACATTCTGTTTTTTACATGCAAAAACATTATAATGTTTAGATCTGTAATGATTTACAGATCTCTTTTCTACAGAAATCAGAAAATGTTTGTTTTGTTGTATTTAGTTTATTGTTTAGCCGGTAATTTTAGCTTGTATGTTGTAATTTATGACATACAAGCTAAGATTCTTGACGTGTCCCCTGTTTCATCTCATCCCTCTGTCAGACAAATGTTGGTGTTTCATGCTGCACCTACAATTGAGAATACATTTTGAAACAAATGCAAAAAACAAAATGTCAGAATATGAGCCAAACAAATAAATAAATCCATAACACTGTGAGTGAAACAGTCCAACTAATGCCTGGGTTTTTCTTTTTTTTTATCTCTATCATGTTTCTTTTACATTGGCCAATTGTAATTTTATTAGCATAGTTTCTGTCAAATTGCTGTTCTATTGTCTTTCAGATTTACCTTGTTTCCAAGAGTTCTGGTTTGACTACTAGTCCTCCCTGGTTGGTTGGATCAATCACTCTTGTCCTTAGCCCTAGTTTTCTTTGTAACACACCATGTCCTCAGTTCTATCAGCAGAGACAACATTGCTTCTGTTGTTCAGGGCCTAATTATCATGTTTCTCCTTGTTTCTGCATGGCAAGCTGTGTGTGTGTGTGTTTGTTTTACTGTTTTGCTCTATAAAGTTGTTTTTTGTTTTTTTTTTGCTTCTACACTTTTTTGGTTTGGCGTTGTTATTCTTGAATTTCATTTTTAAATAAATGCTTTAGCTGCTGCCTCATACCCACTGTGTTTGGACCCTCCATCCTCACTATATTATGTGACAAACACAGGACTCTATGAAACTAATCCATCATGTTGATTTTGGAAAGTAGTTACAGATCATGATAACATCATTCATGTTTTCTTTTAGGTTAACTGTTCTTTACATTGAGTTTCTTTGCCAAAACTATAAAGGGTTATATGAGTTGCATCCCTAATGAGTTCTGTTTACACCTCATTTACCTGTACCAAGACTATACTGCCTTTTCTAGAATATCCTACTTAGGAAATGTTTTTTCTTACTTTTTTTTATTTTAACCATTTTCTTTGATAGAATGCTCCCCTTAGTTTTTGCATGAGGAGGCTTTGATTGTTTACTCTATTTAAATGTTCCATATGTCCTTGATCCATGGTGTGTTTATGCACCTTTTTTTATTTCTTACATTATCACTTGTGATTTTTTATTATTTCTGGTAGATATGCACCGATTACAATGTTGTGGCATATGTCCAGTCTACAAATTTTGCAAAGCTCTTACCTGTTGAAAGTGTTCATTATTTATATTACAAGCAAGGGTGACTCTATGTGTATAAGAGAACGGTCACACTAAAATGCACTTTTACTATAAAAAACAAAAACAAAATCACTTTTTTAGCTGACTTTAGTATTATATATAATAGTTAGCAATGCTCAAGAGGAGTGAGTATTCTTAAGAGAATTTAGATCCGCACATAAACTCTGAGATTTCCTAAAGTTCGCCAACATTTCCATGTCAAGCATGTTTCCATAACAAGAGCTGAAAGGTGAACAGCATAAAATAGTTGTACATTCGGTTGTCCTAACCTCTGCCTTCCTGTTATTTGCTGAAAATTGTGCTCTTACATGCTCACTAGCAGCCTGAATGAACCAGGCATATTTTCACCTCTCCTTTTAAATGCAGTAGCTTCTTACATTTCTGTACTTCATCTGACTTTATGCTTAAATGCCTTCTGATACAAAAACATACTGAAAATAGCTAAATTTATTCATCTCTCACAGAGCCCTGCTTTCCCTTACATTTGATGTGTTCATTGATTTAAAAAAAAATATATACAGATTTTTAGTTTTTGTCCAGCCTGATCATCAATCAACTGATCAAACTGAAAATTGTCAGATTTTGGTAACAAGCTTATTTCTTGGTGCATTGCTTGTCTTTGGATGTAATTCAGTTGTAATTGTACTTAAATTTTGGCAATGTCATTCTTGCTATTAATATTGACTGTTTTACATGTGGTGGGGGAAAAAATTTACTAAATTTCAGGTTTAAACAAAGTGTAGGTTTGCTTTTTGATATGTTACAGATATCATATGGGGTTGGAGTATGAGGCAACAGCATGATTTACATTCCAAACCCAAAACTATTCTGTTTGTACTGTCAGTTTAAAATGTGAAACATGCTGAGGGCACAAACAGAAAAGGTTTGTACTCTCAGCATGTTTCAAGCTGTGAGCGCAAACAGTTTAATTAATCAGTTCCTGATTAATATGTCAGCAGATTTTAGGTTGCAGTGGTCAGATCAAATTAATTAATATTTGCGAGCAACATATTGTCTTCAGACACATTTTCTCCAAAGAACCTAAAAATACAAATTTACTCAACTATCTAAATGAACAAATTATTAATTTTTCAAGCATCAAGTTCTTCATAATATGTTTTTCCTAATTTGTTTTGTCTCTATTGTAGACACAGCAAAAACTACTGACACTGATGGACCTCGTAGACGTTACGTCAAAATGCCTGAATAAAGAAAATGGGAGTAATTTTTAATTGCTTGTGTGTTTTTGTGTATCTGTCTATGACTTTACTGATCAGGATTCAGCCAATGGGGCTGGTGGACCGGATCCAAGCCATAGCCCAGAACATGTCCGACATGGCAGTGCGGGTGGAGCAAATCCTACAGCGCAGCATGGCCAACAGCCGAGGTACACCTTTAAAATACGCATGGGTGCACATACAGACGACACAGGAAGAATATCAAACACAGCTCCAACCTGTCTGACAAACACACCTGTCAATCTCTGGCACATTCAATCTGAATCTGTACCTGCACTTTAAAGTTAAGCTATCACACCTGAATGCTTGAATGCACAGGGTACATGCTGGTTGACTATGATGATGACAAAGATGAGCAACTGTCTTGTTAATCAGGGTCAGGTTATGTCAGTTTCATTAATAGCTCTCATTCTTAGCTACTTTATAGTGCATAAAATAAAAATCACACAGCATGATTGAATTCATAATTCAATTCCCCCTTTGTATCTTCATGCTGCACTAGATTAAACACTATTTAACACATAGTCATTAAAATACCTCAGATCATTTCTCTGTGTGTGTCTGATGCCATTGAAACAAGACAGCAAGTAAACCTGGCTGCATTTGACAAAGAGCCGAGGTGAAACGTTTTGTCATGACAAATCTGTCATCATGCTAACCAGATAGACTGTGTGGCAATTATTTGTCTGTGAAAGTGGTTTTTTAGGGCTTGGCAAGATGCCAGCAGAGGTACTGCAACTGCTCCTTAATTAGGCGTACTCATGCTGTGCTTAGAGAAAAAGAAATCGGGAGAAAGGGGAGGTCAAGCCAGAGAAAGGAAGGACAGATTTAGTCATTGACAAGAGAGAAAGAGGATGTGAAGAGAGGAATAAGGGGGTAAGAAAGAAGAGATTGGCTTATTATTTGTATGATTCACTCTAATGTGGTCTATGTATAGTAAATCACAGTGTGGGTATAAACTGTCTTGGTCATTTTGCAAGAGAGACCAAGCTTGTTATCTGGACTTATTCTCCAATTTACCTATGCTGTCCCCAATGGCTTAATATACATTACTTGACCAAATCAAGGAAGATTTCACCTGAATTTGATTAATAATAAGCTGGCAAGCTTTTTAACTCTAACTAACCTGCTTGTTTCTTATCCTGTCTTGCATGCTAGATGATCCTTCTTGGATTCATTTTATGAGACATTAAACAAATAACCTAATTCCAACAGAGGAGTTTTAAAAGATTAAGACAGTGACTCCTTCATTGTCAATACTGTATCCTAGCAAATACATGCACCTTGCAAAAGTAAGTTTCACCCTTGAACTTTAGGACATTTTGTCACAGCAAAAACTTAAATATGTTTTTGTAGAACTGTTTTTGCAATACACTGCAAAGAACAATAGAAATATCGTTTTCAACAGTTCCTCTACAAAATAAAATCTAAAAATGTGGCATGTACTGTATGTATATTTAGCTCCCTCTACTCTTATATTCCTAAATAAAATTCTGTGTATCCAGCTGCTTACATGTCATATAATTTGTATATTGTGTCCACGTGTGTAATTTAATCTCAGTATAAATGCAGCTGAAGGCCTCAGACGTTTGTTAGAGAACATTAGTAAACAAACATCATTTTAGCATCACGAACACAAAGGAACACAACAGACAGGCAAGGGAGAAAGTTGTAGAGATATTTAAAGTCAAGTTAGGTTATAAATCAGCCTGTGGCACTGCTGAGGTCTTATAGAGGCCCAGGATGCTTCGATAGCGGCCTTTAGCTCATCCAGAGTGTTGGGTCTTGAGTCTCTCAACGTTCTCTTCACAATATCCGACAGATTCTCTATGGGGTTCAGGTCAGGAGAGTTGGCAGGCCAATTGAGCACAGTGATACCATGGTCAGTAAACCATTTACCAGTGGTTTTGGCACTGTGAGCAGGTGCCAGGTCATGCTGAAAAATGAAATCTTCATTTCCATAAAGCTTTTCAGCAGATGGAAGCATGAAGTGCTCCAAAATCTCCTGATAGCTAGCTGTATTGACCCTGCCCTTGATAAAACACAGTGGACCAACACCAGCAGCTGACACGGCACCTCAGACCATCACTGACTGTGGGTACTTGACACTGGACTTCTGGCATTTTGGCATTTCCTTCTCCCCAGTCTTCCTCCAGACTCTGGCACCTTGATTTCCGAATGACATGCAGAATTTGCTTTCATCCGAAAAAAGTACTTTGGACCACTGAGCAACAGTCCAGTGCTGCTTCTCTGTAGCCCAGGTCAGGCGCTTCTGCCGCTGTTTCTGGTTCAAAAGTGGCTTGACCTGGGGAATGCGGCACCTGTAGCCCATTTCCTGCACACGCCTGTGCACGGTGGTTCTGGATGTTTCTACTCCAGACTCAGTCCACTCCTTCCGCAGGTCCCCCAAAGTCTGGAATCGGCCCTTCTCCACAATCTTCCTCAGGGTCCGGTCACCTCTTCTCGTTGTGCAGCGTTTTCTGTCACACTTTTTCCTTCCCACAGACTTCCCACTGAGGTGCCTTGATACAGCACTCTGGGAACAGCCTATTCGTTCAGAAATGTCTTTCTGTGTCTTACCCTCTTGCTTGAGGGTGTCAATAGTGGCCTTCTGGACAGCAGTCAGGTCGGCAGTCTTACCCATGATTGGGGTTTTGAGTGATGAACCAGGCTGGGAGTTTTAAAGGCCCCAGGAATCTTTTAAGCATATCCCAAGGTTTAAAAATCTGACAGGGCACTCATCAGTCTATTTTGTGCAAATAGAAACAGCATATGGTCGTTAGAATGGCCTAGTCAAAGTCCCCACCTAAATCTAAGTGGGAAGCAGTGAAAAGACTTGCAATTTACTGTTAAGACACGTTCCCTATCTAAGCTGATTAATGGAGTGTTATGATTAAGGGTTGTTTGGTTTTTGGTTTCTGGTTTTTTCTTATGTTTTTCACAGTTAAGGTTTTGACTTGTTCTTTTGTTTATTTCCTGGTTCATGCTTTTGTTTTGTCATCTTGTTCATGTTTTGTCGAGTTTGGTTTTCAGATCTGGTTATGCTTTTGCTTCATGGTTTTCTAGTTTGTGTTCAAGAGTCTCTGTTTTGCTCCAGTCACGTTTTGTTCTGTCAATTAAGTTTATTCGGTTCACCTGCACCATGTTAATCAGTTTTGTTTTCCACCTGTACCATGCTCCATTTATACACACCTGTTCAGTTAGTCATCACAGAAACATTTATCATGCTCATGTCTTGTTTTCATGCTCAAGTCTTGTTTTTTAATCATGCCATGCCTGTCTTGCCTGCCCGTTTGTTTTGTTCCTGCCTCCTGTAGTGAGTGAGTTTTTTGTTATTAAATCTGTTGCACTTACCGTCATGCTGCCTTCTGGTCTGCATTTTGGGGTCCTATATCTCACAAACCATAACATGGAGGGCTAATTTGTAAACACAAATGGGCAAACATATTAGTTTTTATGTATGCAAAGCTTTAGAGGCTTCCCCTACTTAAGACTTGCAGCTGTAACCAAAGGTGGTTCTGTAAAGGATTGTCTCTTGGGGGCCTGAATACCAATGCATGCAACACTTTCAGAATTCTGTTTGTAAAAAACTTTCCAAAGCCATGCATCACATTCCTCCCATTTCACTAATGTATAATACTTTATTGCACCAAAACATTTTCATTAACTGAAATAAATAAAAACTGTAATTAAAAGGGAAAAACTTTAACTAACTTTGCATTTATAAAACTAATTAAAACCTACCGAAATTATAAACAGAATACAAATCGTTTTCATGTTTATCAATTTAATTATAAGCCTTGCAAAATATATTGTTTTCCACATGAGCAGTTTAAGTCAGCTGTCAGCACTAAACATCACCCCATAGTGCCCAGCAGCACTTTATAAATACAATTTTTGCTCACCACACTAGCTTGCAAAATGACAAAAACAAAAGTTGGGAGAAAGCGCTACAGTCCTTTAAGGGATTTCTTCGAGTATTACTGCCAGAGAAGTAAAGGCAAATTTCTTGTAATAGAAATGGGGGATAAAATATGTGAAACTCAAGGGAAGAAGTTGTGAGTAACTTGACAAGCTAGCCTCACTGAGTAGCTGTCCAGGAGTAGAAGCCACATCACAGCCAGATACCACAACGAAGGAAACAACCGTAATAGACTGCTCTCACTCTCAACCAGGCTGCTGGACATTTAATATACAACAAGCAGAACAACACTGCTAGCAGAAGGATGCATTGCTAAATATGTTTATTGACACTGGGTTGTCCACACAACAATGGGATTGAGATTAAGTTTACATTATATTTCGTAGTATTATATTAGTCAATATTATTATGTTCACGTGTTTAAGCATTATTAAAATAATAAAAAAAAACAAACTGGCAAACCCCCTCTAAAACTAATTAAATTAACTGATTTAGAGAACAAAAACATCACAGCGAAAAAAAGTAAACTATGATGAAAAATTCCAAACTTTTATAACCCTGGAAGACACTGGACACATGAAGTACCTAATAAAATTCATTGAATATTGTGGGTTAAATTTGAAAAAAAAAAAAAAGTCTATGGGATTTACATACTTTTGCAGGGTACTATATACCAATCAAACTCTATATAATGTCAATCAATTAATGTGTATTGTGTATCTTGATACAGACTTCCAGACAAAGCTCTGTGTGGGCCATTGACCATTATTTCACAAAGTCATTAATTTATCTACACCGTTCAGACTCTTGTGAGGACTCTGAAAGCTGAACATTGATTCATCATATCTCAATCAGTGAGCTTTGTTTCTATTAGTCTATTGCCAAACTGAATTCAATGGGTATAACGAAGAAGCAACACACTCATCTGCACTCTCAGTAATCCTTTGCTATAGCTGGCCTTATTAGTGCATGTATAATGCATTGCAAAAGTATATATACCCAATTAATGTTTTACATTTTCTCACTTTATATTTAATAACTTCACTGTACTTTATATGGATTTTTTTATTATTATTTAGCCCATACTCTGCAAAATAGCTCAAACTCAGCTAGATTGGCTGGAGAACATCTGTGCACAGCAATTTTCAAGTCAGATTTAGGTCTAGACTCAGCATTTTAGATATAAATATGCTTTGATGTAAACCCTTGTATTTTAGCTCTAACTGTATGTTTAGTCTTTCTGGAGTAAGCTAAGTCTCTGCCCTTGCTGCTAGTCTTTTGCAACCTATAACAGGTTTTCTTGCAAGAATGCCTTAGAGTTAGTGCCATACATCCTCATCAACTCTAAACCAGCTTCTTTTACATTTAGGCCAAAAGAGAAAATAGGTCTCATCTGACAAGAGCACTTTTTTCAGCATTTCCTGTGGTCCCTACATGACTTGAGGGAAGCTACAAAGCTAGAAACATGTATAGGACTATACATGCTTTTCTGCATGTTTATATCCCTGTCTTTACAGGTAAAGATGGGATCTTTGGATCCTGTGAGACTCCCAAGGATCCCCATTATCCAGACTGCACCAGCAAGATGGATGTAAGCCTTCATATCTCACTCACATGCACCATTTCACACAGCAAGCAGTCATCACTCCTTCGCTTCATACCGTATCACCTAGCTGGAACATACATTTTTAAAGATGACCGAATGTTTAATGATGCTGCAAAACTGAAATGTCTGACAAGTCAGTTTTAACAGCCGGAAGTAGAAGTATTGTATACAGGAGGCAGAAAGGAAAACAGAACTTTGACAGTTTCACACTAAAAAAATCTGTATTCTTTCAGCCTGGGTTGAGTTCCAGTTGTTTTAAATGTTTGGGTTTGGGTTTAGTTGAGTAGCTGTTTTTTCTGACTTACTGAATGGCATGTTCACTTGTCTTTGTGATAAGTGACTGCTATGTAATACTGCCCTGCACGTGTTTCAGATAATTGAAACAGTGCAAAAGAGTAACGCTGATGTAAAGAGCAAATACACACCCTAATAAAGCTCTATTGTAAACATATCTTGGAATACAAGATCTTACGTAGATAAGACATTCAATAATCATAAAAATGTACATTTGCATATAGACACATTTCAATAAATCAGTATTGAAAAATTTTGTTTTTTCAGCATTTTAACTTAGAAAGTTAAATATAAATTGACAGCTTGATATAGTTCAGAAATGTGTTAATTTTGATGATTATGACTAACAGCAAATGAAGACCCACTGTGATGAAGCACACTGAGGACCCAAAAATTCAGCTACAACACAGGAGTGAAAGATGCAATAAAAATATTTTATCAAAACCTCGGTAGACTGGAAGTTCAGGAATGGGTTCGTCTCTTGGATTGCTGTTGGATGAGAGGACAGTTTGGCGACTGTGGTGGCTTGGAACTGCAGAACGTAGGAAATGTTGAGTCCAACCCACCTGAGCTGCTTTAAGGCAAATTGAACAGCAGCAAGTTCAGTGACCTCAGAGAAGGCAAAGCAGAAGGCGCACTGAGACTAGGCTTGGTCACGTGAGAGTCAAGTTGGTAAATGCAACAAGCACTCCTCTTCAGTCTGAGACTTGATGCCTTTGGCAACATAGTCACAAACTTTCATTTGAGGCTTAATCCACAATCCAAAAATGATTTCAGTAATCAGGCAATGAATAATCACAGAGAGGCAGAAAACGCAATATAGATCCGAAAGTTCAGGCAACGATCGTAGGTCAGAAGGCAGAGTGAGGGTCGTTGTCCAGCTAATCAGTTTTGCAGAGAAGATTCATCATGGGCAAGGCAAAAGGGGAACAGTCTGTGGCCAAGCGGTAAAGTCGATAACAGGAGAGCATGAAAGTTAATGTTGGACTTCTACTGGCAAACACAATCAATATTCTGGCAAGGAGGCAGAGACTGAGGTAAGCATATATGCAGCAGATGACAGGTGCAGCTGTGAGATGATAAACCTAATCTGGGTTATTACTGCAAAGGCAGGCATGGGAGGCATGGTGATGATTTAAACATAAACAAAGCAGAGTTGGAGCGTGAATCATGACACCCATAGTTAATTTTCTCAGAATATTTTACATTAGACCAATAATAAGAATTTTGAATACAAAAATGTCGGTCTGGTGAAAGATATGTCTATGTACTTCACAGAATATGTAATCTATACTTGGTTGGGCCTCATTTTGCATGAATTACTGCATCAATTCAGCGTGACATGGAGACAGTCAGGAAGCATGAAGCACTAATCAAACACAATGGACCAACAGCAGCAGTTTACATTGCTCCCCAAATCATCAATGACTGTGGGAACCTTTGAGTGGGCTCTACCCACTTAGATCATGTCCCTCTCCACACTTCCTCTTGACTCTGGAAGTTTGATTGTGTAATGAAAAGCAAAATTTACTTTAATCTAAAAAGAGGATTGTGGACCTGTTTTAAGGGGGTTTATCCTGTTATTTAAGCACCTTTTTTTCTTCCACAAGATTTTTTTCCACAGTGGCCCTAATCCTACACCATAACATAATTATGTTTTATTTGGAATAATATAATATTAATATTTTCTGAGTGAATTTTTGGTTTTCATTAGCTCCACACCATAAGTAAATGCTTGATTTATATCACTCTGTGTTGACTTTTGTAATTGATTTACAGAAACAAATTTATCTTTTTCAGTGATTTCATACTGAGATGCACCTATATATTTACCATCTATTTAGTTCTCTATTATTGTATACATTTAATCATTATTCACATCTTTGAGAAAAAAACATATCTTTACTTTCCAGTGGATGCGTGCTCGCTGGACCTCGGACCCCTGCTACACATTTTACGGGGTCGATGGCTCCGACTGCTCCTTCCTCATCTACCTAAGTGAAGTGGAGTGGTTCTGCCCCCCACTGCCCTGGAGGAACCAAACTGCTACACCCACTCTGAAGCCTCTTCCCAAAAAACAGGTACAAAAAACCTCCAGATCATTAGTTTTATTTCCACAATAACACAGCTGCCTGAAGGGGAGAACCGAACATAGACCAATAGATTGGAAACATTTGCCTGCTAATGCAAACACATTTGTTCAGTCCCTGGAAAGTACAAATAAACAGTTGTTACCTCTTTACTGGAAACTTGGCTTCTCAGCTGAACTAAAGGATATTAGTAGTTTGTTATTGAGCAATTTAGAAAGAGATCTGTGGAAAGGGAAGCAAATTATAAGAGAAAAAAATCTGATCTGTTGGTGGATGGAAAACAGCTGGCAGATCTCTCTACAAAGGTAACAGACGTTATGTTGTACTTGCCAAATGATAAGTGTATGGTAGGAAATCTTTTCAAAATGTGTGAGAATTTAAAAAGTTTGACAATATGGCATAGGCTGATATTAGACGTCAAATTTGTTTATCCATCTCCAGACAGAAAGGTCCAAGAACCCATCTGTAAATCATTTTTCCTCCCAGATATCTGGCTGTCACCAGTTTTCACCATGATCTGATTTTCTGCCTCATTTGATTACTTTATTTTCAGCATCAAAATGTGATGCTCTGACCTCATAGTCACTCTGCGAGGGCCTCCCCAGTATTTGGATCCATCTCCTCCACCTCCTCCTCCTCCTCCTCCTTGTTTTCTCCCCAGAATTATGCACAGCTGCCCTGATGGGACCTGATGTAAATTCTCTCTGCAGCTCCACCTTTTGCTCTAATTGCCAGCCTGCTTGCACAGGGATAAATCCCATAGGCTTTCCCTTAGGTGTTTCACATCTTGCTGCGCTGTACACAAGTCGCTCTTGGAAGTGATATAATACATCTGCGATGCCAGCGTACAATGCAGCTTTGCATTTTCATGATAGCTCTGTGGGAATTTCACTTTTATAATGGTGAAGGTGTGTTGGACACTTCTGATTGGTGTATATCGTGTTTTCCCTTTGCAGTCACTCCACTGATTAATAAATCACATAAAAATATTGTGCTGTGATGCAGGAATTACACAAAGGAAATGTGAACAGACTATTTATGAGGTAAAACCCCTGATTCCCTCAAGCACCCAGCTGGAGAAGCCTTGCCTTGTGGAACAAACACATAATATAATTTGACTTGCTGTCTGCAGTTTTAACCTCCAATAAAACATATCTCACTCAAAGAGAACAGACTCATACTGTCAGTTTTCTTCAATCTTTTAGTATTCCTCCTGTACTGCTTTAGGCCTACTTTTGAAGCTGCTGCAGATGGAATCCTTTCAATTTAGATACCAACTTATTATGAGAACTTCTCTGCAATCACAGTGTTCTTGCCCCTTTATCCAGGCTGCTTTCCAGTCTGACATTGGGACTCTGCTGGAGCAGGTGGGAACCGGGAAGGAGTCTCTGAGCTTCATGAGGAGACGCATGCGCAGGCTGTCGGCGCAGTGGGCCTCTGCTGCCCGGCGGCTAGATGAGAAACTCCACAGCCACTGGAGAGAGCAGAAAAGGGTAAACAAGAGCTTTCACAAACACACACACACACAGGCGCTTGCAAAACAGACACACAAACACAGACACGCACACATAGACACACAAACATGGGTTTTTTGCAAACACTTATGGATCAAAGTGTCAGATTCTTTTCAAGGTATTTCAGGAACAAGACATACTGAACTCATCTGAGAATGACTAAATGCACATCTGCTGTGGCCTCTCTTGTCTCATGAAAATATAGACTTATTTATGGCTCCATTCATATGATAGAAAGAGAAGGATGCCCTTTGATTATGTATGGAGCAAAACAGATGATTTGTTTCAGAGGAGAAACCACGAAAACAACTCTTCAGGAGGCAGCTAATTGAATAAGGTCATACTGTGGTGCATGCAGTTCCCTGCAAAAGTGTTAAAACCACTTTTTGTTAACTCTTTGTGACATTACAACCACAAACTTCTCTGTATCTTATTGCGATTTTATGTGATAGACCAACAAAAAGATGTGCATAATTGTCAAGTGGAAGAAAATGCATGGCTTTCTATATTTATTGTACATAAATATTTAAAAAGTTTGGTGTGCATTTGTAATTGACTCCTCTGGTATCCTAAACTAAAACTAGTGCAACTAATTGTCTTTAGAAGTTATTTAATAAGTAAATAAATACAGTTCACAGATACACAAAGAGCTTCGGCCATTTGGCAAAGATGAATTTAAAAAAATGTGGTTGTAGGTAATTAAACACACAAAGCATTAACATTTTTGAGACTAAATTCAAATTGCATGCCACAATTTTGAGACTTTTATTTGTAAAAATAAAAATGTGAAAACTAGTCTCCACTCTCATTTTACAATGGCTTAGCACATAAAATCCCCAAAATAAGTTTGTGGTGCTAAAGTCACAAAATGTCAAAAGGTTAAGAGGGTGTGATTTTTTTTGCTATTGTTTCTGGGCTAAAATCTGATGTTTCAAAGGAAGTAGTAAAGTACAAGTAAATAAGTTGGTTTCCATGGAGACTGAACTAATGCTGGCAGACAGACATTGCTGAAATTAGTCACACTGATTGCTCATATAACTCCCTATATCTCTTTTGCATCAAGTGAGACTGCTGCAGCTTGCCTACCAAGTTCTGTCTGAGAAGACACTACTTCATCAACATTCTTCAAAAAGAGAAAAAAACATTTTTTTTTCTTCATTGTTATATTTTTGACATACATGAATTGACAAGAAATACATTTTCGCTCTGTTTCCAATTCTCAAATTATAAGTTGATTTTATTTTTGTAGTTTTCGTAGAACTCTTCTAATTTAATATTAATCTATTTGCTGATTCAATCCAAGAAAAACGTCCCTCGCATTACACATGTTTTTGGATGAGACGTTTACGAGGAAGCCAGACAGTCCTTTAATGCCCTTAAGCCTTGCTACTGAGTTCCCCTGAACAGCTGTGACATTTTATTGGACTAATATTTTCTTCTCTTATCTATGGCCGCCTGAAGTGAATCACACTACGATGAGTTAAAGGCGTAACAAGATAATGACAGACAAGAGCCTCTCGCAGAGGCTTTAGTACACTTTCATGGTTGACATTTACGGGGACATTTCCATAGTTTCTAAAAAAGCCTTACCCAAAGGAACATTTGTCTGATGAAAAAGGGCTGTGACATTGGATGTTTCTTCGTGTTTGAACTTTTGCAAGATTAAAATTGTCCTTAAGTAATCAACCTAGTGGGACATTCATTTGACGTCTTTTGCATTTATTTGGTGAGTTTAGCCCCAGTGCTGCACTATTCAAGCAGCTTATTGTCACGGAGTGACATTTTATGCTTTGTTTTATGGTTTCTTGTGATGGTTTATTTTGTCTAGATGTTTCTATTAAGTTTATTAGTTTGTTCTACTGCCTCCTGGTGTTTTGTTGTCCTCCTCCCTCATTAAGTTTCCTTATGGTTGTTTCCTTATGGTTCTATTATTGATTAGTCTCTGTATTAGGGTTCTTTGTTCTCCTAGATTCGTTAGCTCCTCTTTTAATATCTCTGTTTATTTAATGTTTGGTATTCTTTTTTACCTTGCACACTTCTTGTTTTTCTAGTCTGTTTTCTGTTCCTCCTCGTCTTTATTCCCTGTCTGTGTTCTTATTCTGTTCTGTCTAGCTTAGTTCTTTATGTTTAGTTTCTAGTGTTCCAGTTCTGATTCCTGTTAGGTCAGCTTGAGTTATTGTTGACTTTTATTCTAGTCCTCTGCTTTATTCTCAGTTATTTCTATCAGTGTTTGTTTGTTTACTTGTAGTGAGGGTTTCCTTTTGCTTAGGCCTTAGGTTCTTGTTATTCTTCTGTTCCTTCCAGTTCCTCTGTTTCCTTTACCTCTTAGTTATTCTAGATTTCTCATTATTTTGGTTATTTTATCTTAGTCTATTGTTCTACTTAGGTCTTGGTTTCTCTTTAGTGTTTATTTGTTTCACCTGTTCCTTCTGCTCCCTTGCCTCCTTGTCGCACCTGTTCTCAGTTCTCTTGATTACCTGTCTTTGTCTTTCCCCAGTATATTAGTTGGTTTGGTGTCTCTGTTCGTTGCTGGTTCCTTGTGTTTGTCATACCCCATTTTCAACCCACGTATTTGTGCTGAGTTTTTCCATGTTCCTGCAGAACCGATCTTGTAAGTTTTTGGATCTGGACTTTCTTTGTATCTGCAGTGCCTTGTTTGGTTTCTTTGATAACCTCTGGAAATAAAGCTGGAAACCTTTTACAACATGTTGCTGCACAGCTCTTGTCTGCACTTTGGTCCACCCGCAAGCCACATCGTGACACTTATAAGACAATTTAAAGACAAACTGTGGTACATTAACATTATTTATTTTTAAAAATCCCATAATTTAACTATATATATTATCTAGTATACCTAAATAGTACATCTTAAAAGTGTTTCCAACACCCACAAACTCCTCTGGCCTGCATATGTATGCTTTTGAGGCAGTTTTTTATGTTAATGTTCCAAAGAGTTTTATTTAAAAAAAAGACAACATTCTCTACTCCAACCTTTTCAAGACTAGCATTTGCATGGTTAAATATACAGTAAACCTCACAATTAACACATTTTTTTAAAAACAAAGAAGGTTTCAAGTTTTCATGCTTATCTTACATTTACAGAATGAAATCAGAGCTAATGTCGAGCCATATGAATTTTACTGAATGTTTTTGTTAAAGAGCGATGCAAAAAAATGTTTTATTGTGGAGTCAAAGAGAGACAAAGCAAGGTTTCCAAAAGCTTCTTACCAATAAAATCTCAAAAGTGCAGAATGCATTTGTATTCAGTGCCCTTTTCCTCTGATACCCCTAAATAAATTCATTGCAATCAATTGTCTCTAGAGGTCACGGCTGTTCTGTTGGAGAACAGCAGACAGGCCGGGGATAAAGTTGAGGAGAGGTTTAAAGCAGGGTTAGGTTAGACGACAATATCCCACGCAATGAACATCTTATAGAGCTCTGTTCAAACAATTACAGCTGCAAAGCTGGCAAGACATACCAATACATCTAAACTGAGAAGCCTGTAACAGAGAACATTACTGAGAAAGTTTGCCAAGAGGCCCGTGGTAACTCTGGAGGAGCTGCACAGATCAACAGGTTGCAGAATCTGTTGACAGGACAACTCTTAGGTGTGAATCCCACAAAACTGGACTTTGTGGAAGAATAACACGAAGAAAGTTAGTGTTTAAAGAAAGCCATAACAATTCCAAACTAAATGATTTATGAGATATGTAGGGGCTGCGGAAAAAAGCAGGAAGCAGGTGCTTCTGTCAGATAAAACAAAACTTAACATTTTGTCCTGCATGTATGCAGGAAAACTAACTGCGCCTTGAACACACCAGATACATGGTAAAACATGGTGGTGGAGGCAGAAAAGAAAATTGCTTCTCCATTGAGCCATTTTTCAAAGAACAGCAGTAAAAGATATCAGCCTCTGAAAGGACAAAGCTGGCCGAGTCATACTTTTTAGGCTACAACTGCAGCAAAAGGTGGCTCTGCATACCACACCTCTCATTTCTATATTTTTAAAACAACTATCAACACCATGCAACATTTTACTTTCATTCACCATTGTGAAGAAAACAAAAATCCCAATGAAATCCACAGAGGTTGGTGGCTGTAGCGTGACAAGATGTAAATTAGTTCAAAAAGTTCGATTACTTTTGGAAGGCACTGTATTAGAAATCTGAGATATTTTTGTGTTCCTAGAAATGTGATATGCCAATGCTCAAATTTATTTTGACACATGAAGGCTCCATCATCGAGTTTTTGTTTCTTTTTTAAGACTCACAGCATCATGCCAGTCTGTGTATGGATATGTTTCTGTGAATAGACTTATTCCCAAATGCCGCCCTTGTTCCCCTTTGAGGGAGGCAGCTTTGTTTGCTGTAATGTTATGTTTGACAGAAAGGGTTACTGTCCATTAGCCAAACCTGACAGGCCTGGACCCCGTTGCTCAGGTGCTGAGCGTTGTTCAGGAAAAAAAAAAGAATTGATTAGTGTGTTAGAAAGATGTTTTACTGAACATCTCAGTCCAGTCTGTCTCTCTGCATCTTCTTTATCCTCCGATTTGCTGTTGGTAGGATCTGAGCAGTCAGTATTTCACTGAGCAACCCATATTCTCTGCTTGTCATAGGACTTGAGTTGATTATAAGTGATCATAGGAGACTGTCTGGAAACATAGATCACTTGCCTTGATCTAAGATGACAACATTCATTATCTGCTCTATAATGTTTTGGAGAAACAAACGTTCGAAAGAAGGATATTCATCCTTGATTTCTTTTCAAATTCAGTCTAAGTTTATAATGAGCAAAACAGCTCACATAACCAAGCCAGAGATTCATATATGAGCATTATTACCTTCCCTAGAATCTCCTTTGTGTCCAATCAAGCACTTGTAAATGCCTTGCCCTGCCTTTAGGCTTCATGACAGACAATCAAAACAAATGTTCACCTTGAAAATGTGTTGCACTTAGATTTGTTTGCAGGTTCAGTGGCTTTTTACTGGTCAGCTGCAGCACATTAAGCACAGCATAAGGTTGGCTGCAGACATCACATTAGCATTTTGTAAGATACACCTTACTATATAAACCATCAGTAACTTTCCTCCTATGTTAGATTTGTAATGATCTACAGGTGTTCTTGTTTATCTTTCATTTTTGAGTTCTTTATTATTGCTTTTAAGGTCTTGCTGGTCAATTTATTGCTTTGTGTTCATTAAGAGTCAGTTAGATCTTGCCTTATTAATTCATTTCTTTCTAATTATTTTATTAGTTTATTCCTGTGTTCTGTTCTCTGTTTATACTAGTTTCTTCCCCTTAGGGTTAGGATTTGTTTTTCTTCCTGGTTTAGTGATTTCTTGTGTCATAGTTCAGCTTCTCGGTGTTAATTAGTCTCCCTTCTTCAGTCTCTCTGCTTACCTCATGCCTCAGCTGCTCTACACATCCTGTGACTGACGCACATGTATCCTGTGTCATTCTCTACACCTCCCTCAGTATTTAAGTTCTGTGGTTCTCATCATTCTTTGCTCGATTCTTCCATTATCATGTCTGTTACCTTGTCCATTGTTCAGCCTCATTCTCCGTTCCTCTGCCCGTACTGTATGGCAAGTCCTCCTTGTGCCGTAACATCTGTAAATGTTCCGTATTTTTATTCATAAACTGTTGTCCCCTCAGTCAGCCTCTCCACTTGGGTCCTTTACATCCACACACCTGACTAAATTAATCTGTTCCCCGTGTGCACTGAAGTCGCTAAAATAAGAGTACTTGTGAACTTAAAATTTTCCACAGCTGAGACTGTTAGAGATAATTACATAAAACTATTCTAAAAATCTTGATTTTTTTATGTTTTATTTTTATTTTTACATTTATTGATTAGCCTGGATTTCAGGTAAGATGTCAATATTAATTTCTTGTTAAATTGATAAAAGCAACACCTAGAATAGGTTTCAAACTAAGTTTTTTTGATATCTCAAATTAAACTTGACTAGTAAGAATATGATTGTAATCAGATGTTTACATATACAGTATGAAAAAGATATGTTACAAAACATTGACTTTGTTGTCCTTCAGCCACTTAACTAATCTAGTGGTATGTTTAGGGTTATTATCCATTTGGAATACCTGTTTGTGCTCCAGCTTAGCTTCCTGGCTGATGTCTTGAGATGTTGCTTCATTATTTCTACATAATGTTCTTTCCTCATGATTCCATCTACACTGTGAAGTGCACCAGTCGGTCCTGCAGTAAAATACACCCAAAAGATGACACTACTAGCCCTGTACTTCCCAGTTGTGATGGTGCTCTCAAGCTGGCAAGCTTCATGCATTTATTTTTTTTATACTGCTGTAGAAGTGATGGTTTCTTCCTCTTTAGATGGCATTTTAGCCAATACTTGCACCGGATTTGTTTAACTGATAATGACACTCACTTAACATTTTCAGTCAGTATATCAACAAAGTGTTTGCTTTTGCTTTTGGGTTAATGTAGTAATTTTTCACCAGTACTATTTCTGAGACACAAGATCTGTCTCCTTTCTGAACAGTATGATTTTAGCAATACAAATCGATCTTATACAAGAAAAGTTTAGTTGAGTTTAATTTAACGTTGGATTGTGTGGGTAAAAAAGATTGGCTGTTTTCTTAAATTCATGAAATATTTTGATTTTCATCTGTATTTGGAATTAGTGTTTCTCCTCCTTCCCATACTTCTATTCCCTCTTATTAAAAATAATTTTGCACCCATTTTCCTTTGTCTGTGACATTTTTGGCAACTCTGGTACAACTCTTATTACGCCTGGTAAAGATGTGTTAATAACCTTTAAAAAATTCATACTGTATTACAGTAGCACAACCAGGCACAGAATAATGTTTTGCAGTTCTTTAATGATGATCTTTGAAGTTTGAGCCTCTTTTCTTTATCTCTTTTAGAACCATAAAGATCAATAAACAAAAATAAAAAATTGTAAACATAAAAAAATTTAAGTTAAAGGAATTCTTAGGGATAATTTAGTTAACAAACAATATATCTTCCTCAATGAATAAATATATTCAGAGTTTAGATTGTTTTAAAATATTGATGTGTGATTGTCCTACTACATTTAAAATTCATTCTTGTTTAAGGATTTGTTTTACCCATCAGTGAAGCCAGAAAATGTGGAGGATGGTGTACTTGCCAACAACTGAACAATAAAATGCAAATATTGTTCGTCTTCTGATGATAAAACCCTGTTCGCCTCTGTGTTTTGTACTGCTGTTGTGGCAGTTACTAATGTTGGCTGCTCATGA
The DNA here is from genome assembly GCF_021462225.1 of Girardinichthys multiradiatus. NCBI lineage: Eukaryota > Metazoa > Chordata > Actinopteri > Cyprinodontiformes > Goodeidae > Girardinichthys > Girardinichthys multiradiatus. The sequence continues at coordinate 6,999,894 of NC_061817.1, read as the reverse complement.
GCTGCGAGACGTGCGTAATTTGGGCTTAATATGCAAGCGAAAAGAGAACATTCCTTGTAACTCTTTTTACAAAAGATTTGTCTGAAACAAATGTGAGGCGGGACTAAAAAAAAAGAGGTGCTAACATCTGTTGAAGAGTTTAATTTCATTAATATTTAACAGGCAAGGAATTGCATTCTTCCCCATCAGCAATTAAACTACTCATGTTGCTCTGTGAAGAAATTAGCACACCAGGGGTCATTTTTTATTTAGATTCATGCAGAGTTGATTGTGTTTTCTTGGAGTTTGACGGAAAAAGTTATCTATCTTCTTTTTTGCTTCTCTTAGATAATTAATTGGAACAAGTGCTTGATAACGTAATTCAGTTGGACCCTAATCTGTTTGAGAGTCTGTAACTTGAGAAAAGAAACTGTGGGGATAGGTTGTTTTCCATCCTTCAAAACAGACCAGAAGTATTTTAACTACAGTATGTTATCTCTCAGTTCCCACACAGTTTGGAAACACCTAGAATTGAAATTCCCTGGTCCGGATGGGTATAAAAAAGAAAATTAGGCATGGAAAGATTTTGTTTTATTCCTTGTTTTAAAGTTCCACCATCCATCCATCCATCCATCCATCCATCCATCCATCCATCCATCCATCCATCCATCCATCCATCCATCCATCCATCCATCCATCCATCCATCCATCCATCTTTGCTTTCTTCCGTCCACCCATCCATATATCTGCTCCTCCATCCCTTAAATGTAGTTATTTTTACTTTCAAGGTAACCTAGAAGGTATTAGGAACTCTGGAAGTTTTGGGCCTGGAAAAAGAAGGAGCATGAAAATGTATTGGAACCCTGTGATCTGCATGAACTAAACTTTTAGTGGCTTTAATTTTTCTTACTTTTTTCTTCAGATTCTAGTCCATGTTGGCTTTCTGACGGAGGAGTCTGGAGATGTTTTCAGTCCTAAGGTACTGAAGGGAGGTCCTCTGGGTGAGATGGTGCAATGGGCCGACATTCTTACTGCTCTCCATGTGCTTGGACATATAGTCAAAATCTCGGTTTCTCTCAAAGAACTGCATGGGTAAGCCAAATCATTACCATCCCATTGTTGTGGAACTACTCTGTTTTAAAAGTTAGATTCATCAGGTATTTTCTGTAAGCCTATTACCTGTTTCTTCATGCTGGAGAAACTCAACCCTGGGGAGCCTAACTGAAGATCTTTACCTGCACATTGTGTCTTTGGCTGCAGACACTGTTAAATTCTTCCTCAGCAGAAAGCTGTTTAAGCCTTAAAGCTGTTCTTCTGGTTCTGCACCTCATGCCTGTTGCAACCCACTGACTTCTGAGTAAAAACGGGCCTGTCATTAGTCATTATAAACATGGTAATGCCAGTGGACATTCTTATGTGCATTTAAGTCAGACCAGCAGATTTGGAATATAATAATTAAAAAAAAAATCACTATTTACCTGTGACACTGTAATGGGTGCAAAAGACAAGGGGCAGACAGGTCTAGTCTTGCCTGGGAGATCTAATAAGTAATCTTTCAGAGCTGCCCTGGCTTCATGCTGGCCAGTCAAGAAAAATGTCTGTTTACAAATCAGGATTTGCTTCTGCAGCACAGGGGTTGGTAACAAGGTTTCCTGGTTATTGGGGACTTTTTCCAATGCTGTAGCAAAGGGACATGGGCATGGAGGAATTATTGCTGCCCTCTGATCCCAAATTTCAGGCCATGAAGAAAAGCGGCTTTGATAAGCCGGTTCTAGTTAGACAAACCTGGTGGGAAAGGCTTGGTGGGAATGCTTCTGCTGGCCATGGCATTATTTATTCCAATAATAGGTGTCGCTGTGTATTGAATCCCAACAACCTGTCTCCGACTGAAAAGCAACAACATTTCTTAGTAAATGACACAACTTTGAAGGTTAGGACTTACTCTTTTACAGTTCCTTTTTTGTGTGCAGAGGCAAAAATAGTTCAGACATTATTTTTTTTTTTATGGAGGTGTTACAGCACAACATTCAGGCTTATATTGGATTCCACTCAGCACCAAATGAAAGATTCAGCCTTTCAGCAAATCTGACAGATGGCTCTAACTACTGAAAATGATTCTTACAGACTGACCACACTTCTGGATCAAATATACAACCCGGTATACACATGCCTATTTATTTACAGCCAGTTAATGACAGGCACCAAACAACTATAAATCTAATTTCTGTGGCTATTAATGAGCAGAAGAAGAAAACATTTCACTCCATCTATACTCTTACTTTCGTACATGCTATTAAATTGACAGATCGTTACGTGGCTTGTGTTCCCACACAATCCCCTCAGGCTTGTGTCTATTTACATCCTACCCTTCGCCTTTCTACCCAGGCATTGAAAAGAAGCTTGATATCACTGGACGAGCTGCTGATGTAAACAGAAGTATTGACAAGGGCAGCGGCCCCTCTCATACAGATTGTCCATGCTGGGAATTTATTTATAGTTGGTGTCAACCTGTTGTACTGCATAACATACAGTAATTGCCTCTGATTGGCGACGTTCAGCCACAGAGGCGTATCCTCTAAGAGGTCTCTTTGGCTGTTGCCGTCTCTTTGCTTCCCTACCAGAACAAATCACTTAGCTCATGTCCTAAAAAACCTTTTTTTCTGCTTAAAGGAGTTTATTCACTGGGCGTCCAATAGGTGCACTTACAGTTTTGGAAAAACAATTTTATTTCTAAAATTTGTTATATCTTGATATTGTGGAAAACCATCAACGGCCTCAAGTTCAAAGGGCTGGACAACTGTTACATTTAAGAGAGTTAAAGGATGTCAGATGTTAACTGCTGTGAATATGTATTTGCTCTCTTACAAATTTCTTTTATTTTTTGTCATACTTAAACATTTATGATTTTCAAACAAATATTAACATTACACAAAGATAATCTTAGTGAGTACAGAGATCAGTTTCCACTTGATGGTTTAATGTAGAGAGGGGGAAAATATATAAAACTAACCTGGCTCTATGGGAAAAGTTGCTGCCCTCTAAACCAAATACTGGTTTGGCCAACAAATGCCATTAAGTGTTTGTTATAACAAGTAACATGTTTTTTTCATTGCAGTGGAAGTATATTTGCCCTGTTTTTTGAGCGTAGAGGGAAAATTATTTTAATTCAGCCACAATGGAGAGGTTTTTATATGATTTTCAGATTTAAATCCAGACGTCGACCAGGCCACTCCAAAACATACATTTTTTTAGCAACTTGTCTCCAACTTATCCTTCAATATATCCCAGGTATGCTTAGGTTGAAGACGGATTGGTGGTCTTTCCCCCGCAGGATCTTCTGATAGAACAGAACTTAGTGGTTGATCAATTACAGCAAGTTGTACAGGTCCTGAAGGAGCAGACCTTACCTAGATCATCATCCTTCTACAACCATGTTTGACTGTCAGGACAATGATCCTTCTTTGAATTGATGTTAGTTTGATCAAAATGTTTTTTGTTTTTTTTCTGGGAAATGAAATGTATGATGGTTCTGTTTTGTTCTTTTTCATTAAAAGGGGTTTTTTGCCTTGGAACTGTTACAAGGAGGGGATTTTGGCCTATTAATTCAACTTCTGTGCTTTATATGTTGTTCTGGATTGTTTACTAACTTCCTATATGAGTTGTCACTGCACTTATAGACATTATTGCGGTAGGCCAGCCACTTCTGGAAAGGTTCAACTCAGTTCCTTGTTCTCTCTATTTGTGGATAATGGCTCTGACTGTGATTCGTTGGAGTTTCAAGGCCTTAGAAAATACTTTTTAACCCTCTCTAGACTGACAGACATCAAAATGTTGTTTCTCATCTGTTCTTGAATGTTTTTAGATCCAATATGATGTGATGCTTTTTAAGATATTTTAACTTACTTTATGTTGTCAGACAGGTGTATTTTCAAGGAATTTCTACATTTTACAGGTCAGACTTGTATTGGGTTTGGTGTGTGTAGTGAGATTGAACCAAAAAAGGCTGTTAAAATAGTTATTTTTATACTTTCACATAGGGACAGGTTGGTTTGTGTAGCTTTTTTCTTGTAATAGGTGAAATCACCTTTTAAAAACTACTTTTTTTACTTTTCCAGGTTATCTTTGTCTGATATTGAAATTTGCTTGACTTGAAACATCTGAGTATGATAAAAAACAAAAACCGGAAGTAATCTGTAAGGTGATAAATGGTGGTTTAAAGCACTGCAACTGGTCAACATATCTACGTTATACTATTTCAGTTAAATATGGAAAATTAAATTAGACTATTTAACACTGTGATATAATATATTAAGGCTTATTAGTATCTTATTTTAAACTTGCGGAGATGATTTAATTACAAAAACATTTTGGATGACAGTTTAGTTGGCAAATATTGGTCAATCCAAAAATTCTTTGTTTTTGCTTCTTTGCAATTTTAATGCATTGTTCAACATACTATCAAAACACATCACTAAAAAATATGCGAGTCATACAAAATGCTGCTGCAAAGTTATTTAAACATTCTAACATGCCAGCTCTTGTAACTCCTGATTTATGTGTATTGCACAAGCTTCTTGTGGAGTATAGAGTTCATTTTAAAATGTAGGTGCTTAGACTAAAAGCACTGAATAGTCTGGCACAAGTTTATCTGTCTAATCCCCAGACTAAACATAGAGTTTCTGTCTATTCATTTTCTACATAAAGATTATGTTAGTCATTTCCCATACAAGACTGAAAACTTAAGGAGATTAAGCTTTTTGGGTTGTGACTTCAGGGGGTGGAACAACGTGTCTCCACAGATGCATTTGGTTGAATCATGGGTTTCTTTTAAATATCAGTAAGACTTAGCCAGGCATTTGGCAAGAAGCACACAAGCAGAAATACTTATCTGTCTTTGCATGTTGGTATTTTTTTAAATGTTTTTTAGGTTTCATTGCATTTCTGCTCCTGCTTTTTGTTCTTATGCACATTAATTTAGATTTTCATGATCTTTATATCTTGTACAGTACACTGGACGTGTCTTGGAAACGTGATTTATAAATGAATTATTTATTCATTCATTGATGTAGTAAAATGATATAAAGGAAGTAGGATTTCAGGATTGCACCAACACAAATGCATCAAAGAAGATACCACCTGCAATCCTGAATCATGATTGGCCAGAAATGTGTGAGGTAAAAAAACAAAAAAAGAAGAAATCTGTAAGGGCATAAGCGCTTTTTCATAGCACTGTATTTTGAGTTTCATTTTTGCACAATTTAAGTCCAGAACCAAAAACCTATCCTGCTTTAGCCATTGTTCCCAGCCCTCACTGTTGGTGTTCCCTAGATCTGGGTTGTAATGTCAGATTTAAAGACAAAGTTCTGGTATTTGTTTAAAAATTGAGCAATTTCATGTACCAGCGTCTCTTGCAAGATGGTTGAGTCATGAGAAGAATAGTAATTCATGAACTAGAAAAATTTGCATTTCCTGCGAAACAACAGTGTGAATGCTGAAAGCTGAATTTTTTAGCTGAAAGCTTACAGAAACAAGCTGAAATTGACCTCACACAATCTGCTAAAATTTAATGAATTAGAAGAAAACAGAAATGCTAAACTCATGTTGAAAGCTGGCAGAAAGTGGCTAAGGTTGACAGCAGAATGTCAGCTGAAAGTCTATGAAATTGCCCTTTAAAATTGTTCACTCTTGTTCAGGTGTTGTTCAGCAGTAGAAGCTGTTTAAGTAGCTGACATCAAATGGTCGCTGTTTTGATGCTCCACTGGGACCTATGAAGATGGTCTTATCATCATAAGTCACAGAGTAGTGGTTTCATTCTGGTTCTGATAGAGATTCTGATTGGGGTTTTGTTCCTGATTCTGATAGAGGGTTCCTCCTTGATCTGATGAAGATTTGTACCTGGTTCTGACAGAATTTTGACCCATTTCTGATGGATGCTTGTACATGGTTCTGGTGTAGAATTGTTCAAGGTTCTTATGGAGATTTTTGCCAGCTTCTGGTGGAGTTGGGACCAGGTGATTAGGATTTCTTCCAGGTTCTGATAGATTTTGGAACTGGTTCTTATAGAGGTTTCTTTCTGGTTCTGATTGAGTTTGGACCTAGTTCTGATAATGGGTGACTAACTGGTCCTCATGTAGAATTCCTCCTGGTTCTGATGGAGTTTGGGTCTGGTTCTGATGGATATTTGTTCCTGGTTTTGATGGAGTTGGTCTGCTTCTGATGGAGGGTTCCTAACTGGTTCTGAGGGAGTTTGGGTCTGGTACTGATGGAGATTTGTTCCTGGTTCTGATGGATTTTGGAAAGGGTTCTGATAGAGCTTTTTTTCTGGCTCTGATTGAGTTTGGACCTGGTTCTGATAGTGGGTGCCTAACTGGTCCTGATGGATAATTCCTCCTGGTTCTGATAGAGTTTGGGCCTGGTTCTGATGGAGATTTGGTCCTGGTTCTGATGGAGTTTGGGTCTGGTTCTGATGGAGGGTTCCTAACTAATTCTGAGGGAGTTTGGGTCCAGTACTGGTGGAGATTTGCTCCAGGTTCTGATGGATTTGGAAAGGGTTCTGATAGAGCTTTCTTTCTGGTTCTGATTTAGTTTGGACCTGGTTCTGATAATGGGTGCCTAACTGGTCCTGATGGATAATTCCTCCTGGTTCTGATAGAGTTTGGGCCTAGTTCTAATGAAGAATTCCTCCAGCTTCTGATGGAGTTTGGGTCTGGTTCTGATGAATGTTGGACCTGGTTCTGATGGAAGGGACCTCCTGATTCTGAAGGAGATTTGGACCTGGCTCTGGTGGAGTTTTCTTCCTGGTTCTGATAGGTTTGACCTGGTTCTGATAGACTTTGGACCTGGTTCAGATGGAGGTTTGTACATGGTTCTGATGAAGATTTGTACCAAGTTCTGATAGAGATTTATTTCTGGTTCTAATGGACGTTTTGTCCTGGTTCTGATAGAGTTTCCATCTGATTCTGATGGATTGTGGACGTGGTTCTTATGGAGGTTTTCTAACTGGTTTTGATGGAGCTTTCCTCTTGGTTCTGATGGAGTTTGGATCTGGTTCTGATGGAGATTTGTTCCAGGTTCTGATGGATATTGTATGTTGTTCTGATAGAGGTTTTTACCTGGTTCTGACAGATTTTGGACCTGGTTCTGATGGAAGGTTCCTAACTGGTTCTGATGAATATTTCCTCTTGGTTTCAATTGAGTTTGGGTCTGGTTCAGATAGAGATTTGTTCCAGGTTCTGATGTGCTAACAGCCTATATGCAAAACTCTATGAAATTGCATTTTAAATTTAATCACTGTTGTCTAGCTGTTGGAACAGCAGTACATGCTTTTTAAGTACTTGACACAAAATGGCCGCCATGTCGTTGCTTTCTATGAAGACGGTCAAAGGGTTAGGGGTCGGGTCAGGTTTAGGCCATAGAAACGAATGAAATGAATGGAAGTCAATGCAAACTCCTCACAAAGACAGTAAAACAGGGATGTATGTATGTGTGTGTGTGTCAAGGCTCTCGTGTGTGTCTGAGTTGGAGACAGGGAGAGAAGAAAGGCAGAATCATATACAGACATAGACAGTAGGAGATACACAGAGCTATAAATAGAACAGTGAGGAATGAATCAGCCAATCAGCAAAGAGTGTCAGTGTAACTTGACACCTGCAGCATTTCTAATGCAGCACCTCACTATCGTCCCCTTGTGGCCTGGGCTTTTAACATGGAGGTGATGGCTCCCGGACTACCGCCCATAACTCAGAAATCGTAAGGGCTATCGACGTCATTCTTGGACCGTTTTTCTCAGAACAGACAGGGAAATGAAAATGTTAACACTTTTTTCTTGAAAATATAATATTAAAGGCAAAACACTAGGTGAAAAGAAAGGGAAAAATTGAGAAAAACACAAAAATGCCTGAACATGCTCTCGACAACGTCTAATAACTCGGAAACTATAAGGGCTATCGATTAGATTCATGCAGCGTATGAATCAGCAGATCTTGCTAAATAATCATGAAGCTTCTCAGGTTTCTACAAAAATCTGTCTGGGAGGTGTGACCCTGTGAAAAAGTGGATTATTTTGACCATTTTTAACCCGAGTGAAGGTGAATTTTTCACTCTCAAACAAACCTACTTCACGAGAAAATGATAAAAGGTATCAAAACTATTTTTACACCATAGGTATCAGCAGGGATCGATGAACAATCCTGGAGATTTTCGTGTGTCTACATAAATCCGTGTAGGAGATATGACAGTGTAGAAAAGTGGATAATTTTGAAATTTTTCAATTCTATGCGATTTTCGGAAGGACAGATTTGGTACTCATAAACAAACCTTTTTTATGACAAAATGATAAAAGGTATTAAAACAATTCCTTCACTGTGCCAGCAAGGTCTGAAGATAAATCTCCAGAAGGCTCATGTCTCTACCTCGAATGGTTTACAAGAGGCGGCGATTCAAAAACGTGAGTTTAAGGATTTTTTGCCCAGATTTTTTCTGAAATTCCTATAGATTTCCTATACAGGGTGTGTTGACTTTGCGTTGCTTTGGGGCATGTTGCCGGAAAACTCTTTGTCCCACATCAATGAGGGTGACATTTTCTGAATTGCGAAAGAGCATCCTACGTTTTAATACATAATTTGTGCCAGTAGAGTGAAAATTAAGCGAGTGAAGAGAGTTTGTTATTTCTTTTTCAGGTTATTCAAAAACTTAGAGTGTACGCTCTAGCAACACAAACATTCCATCATTGGATTACATTATAAAACTGAAAATCTGAAAAAATTATAATAAAGTTTGAATCCAAATTGTAGAAAAACTGTAAAAGATATCAAAAAGTTGAATTAAACAGTAATAGCAGAAGGTTGTGAAAGCATTTTAAAAGTTGAATGGTGTTTCTAGCTGAAAGTATGCAGAAGTAGTTAAATGGCAAAAACAGTGAAGTTTTTGCAGAATTTTTGAGGTTTCCCATTCATTTCAATGGGAGCAAAAAAAAAAAAAATGCCTTCAGCATTCACACAATAAAAAGGTGGTAACAGAAGGAGCCTATAAGTACACTTTCCTTTACCATTCTGGCTTTATTGGAATTGATGTCAAGAATGAAGTAGCCTTGAAATAATTTTTAATTATGCTGACACTTGTGGCATACTCAGGGGTTTTGGGGCAGGGGCGGGGGTGGGGGTGGGGGGAGGGGCAGCGAGAGGTTATGGCAGTTTACAGAGGGACTAAGACACCTGTCACTTCTGCTCGGGGATCTCCTCCTCATCTTTTTCCCAAGCGACACAGGTAATTAGCCTGCAACAGAGTGTGGCAACATGACACCTCAAGAGTGAATAACTGGAGGAGGAACACGGAGACAGCTGCTGTATTGGGACTCATTTCTATTGGGAAAGTGGAGGAGTAATGTAAGCACACAGTTTCACGCAATAGTGCTGTCACCCATAAATAATCTGAAGAAAAACAATTATTCCATGCTTTTCCAAACACACACGCTGTCCTCCACTGCAGTGAAGGTTGCTGCCATGTCTCTCCCAGTATGACTCCACACTCCACTCAGACTACCTTTTTTTCTGATACTGAAATGTATTTTGACATGTTGTTGTTGCTTTGCATCACCCTCTCATGTGTTCGGGGTTTTGCATGCAGAGTGTGAATTTGACTTACATGAGCTGTTTGTAGAATTCTGTCACATTTATGTCTTGTGAGGTTCTTGACAGAGCACATCAACTAAACCTGTAGGTAATTTCACCCTGTTTCCTTGGCACAAACACAAAGATAAGCCTCAATTGTGCGAACAGCGTTTAGAAGAAATTAATCAAAACTAGTCAGATTGAGGGTCAAGTGTGTCTGCAATTTTCTGTAACCATGTCTTGAACACTGGATGTAATAACAGACATACACAGCCACTGTGATGTGCAAAATAAGATAATCTAAATCTAAGCACTTTGTTTTCTTCTTCCTATTAGCCATGGAACAATCCTTTTACACTTCTAGTCTCAGGGTGTTCATCTCTATAAGAGCTGATGCCCTTGTATCCCACAGCCCTTTGATTGACGTTTCTTTGGTTTGAGATGAGCCTTGTTAAAATTAGAAGGGTAGTATAGAGAATTTTGGATTTCTTTTGATTTTGCAATTAATGTTTGTTACTTTTATTTTATTACTGTGGGTTCCTGAAATCCTCTTATGTCCTTGTATCCTTTGGTGTACTTTATTTTTTAAAATACATAATTTCCCTATTAGTCAGGTTTTTTGATAGATTTTAGGTTTTAATTTTCTATTATATATTGATGTAAAGATACAGCCTAATCTGAAAAAGTACGAATTTCCTTTGAACTTTTTCAGATTTTGCCACAAACATGTATGAAAGTGGGATATTGGTATTGAGACACATTTCATATGATACCCTTCAATCAAATGTTGTGCAACCAGTAGCGTTCAGAAGGTCACATAAATAATAGAGTCCACTTGTGTGTAATGTATTCTCAGTATACATCCAGCTGCTCTGCAAAGCTTTGTTAGAGAATATTAGTCAACAAACGGATACATTTATTGCAGGGTTATGTTATGTGACATCATATCCTTAGGTTTTTAAAATCAGATGGAACACTGTTTCATCTATCCCCTGAAAATGGAATAAAAAAGTATGATAAAACTGCATCCCTACCAAGACATGGACATCCAGCTAAACTAAATGTATGTGCAAGGAGAATGTTAATCAGATGGTCAGTGAAGAAGCCTTGGTGCAACATTATGCTGCGGGGTGCTTCAACAAGGATAGGGAAGCTGCTCAGAATTGGTAAGATTGAATGGAGAAAAATTGAGGACAGTCCTGGAAGAAAACAGTTTAGAACTTGTGAAATATATAAGGTTTGGTTGTAGGTTTAACAAAAATGAGTTAAAATGAAGTGGTTTAGATAAAAGAAAATCTATTCATACCTTAGAATGGCCTAACCAAAGTCCAGACCTAAATCCAAATGAGAAACAGTGGTAAAACTTTAAAACGGGTGTGAACAGACATTTCCCATCCAATCTGACTAAGCTTGAGCTATTTTACAAATTAACATGGTCAAAAATTTCAGATGATATTCATTAAACTATTGTAAACTGCATCACAGGTGATATGAAAAGCCCTTCCTTTTGATAAGTTTAAAAATGACCCTGGATGTTGCTATTGAATATGTAAAGGTATAAACAGCTTCTTTACCTCTTTGTTTTTAATTTGCAGAAAAAACAGTGCATTGTTTTAGCTCAGTGTATATTTTTGATCACAGTAGCAAGAACATTTTTTTTTAGTTTTCCTTTAATCTTCCTAACTCAAGTGCTCTCTTTACCATGACCCCACTCCCTCTGCAGCGAACCTTATGGCCTTTGTAATTCCTTTCAAAGTGTGCAGCCTCCTTACATCCTTACAGCTGCCCAACAAACCTCAGTATACTCCTGTGCCTGAAAATTCCCCTCCCTCCTGGATGCTTCTGTGTCTGTCTTCATTGTTTCTCTCTCTCTGTCTCATTCACCATTCAGAGTTTCTGTAGTTGCAGTGGCCAGTTGTGAAACAGAGAAATTCCTCCTAGTGGTGGCTGACAAGTGGGCTAAATTTACGCACACTGTGCATCATATCAGTCTCTTTTACTTTCAATGATTATTTCCCTCTCTCTTCCTTGAGCAGCTTGGTAAAACCTTGATAACCTTTTTGATAGACCTGAGGTTTGCATGTGTGAAATATGCAGATACTGCAATTAAAAAAAAATAAAAATGGCAGTAGGTTTGTGCTACTAAACATAACACAAGAGGCTACAAAAGTAGTTGATTTACTTAGTGGCAATGTTTTCCATTAGACACTGCACTAAAACAAGTACTTTGATTTTAAGCTTTTAATTCCACAACTTATTTGAATATGATTAGAATTAAGAATCCTGATAAGAAAAATCAGCGGTATCTGATCTTAAGTTATAATGGTTGCAAGGTTCATGAAACGTAGTGCCAGCCAGTTTGTATGACTTTACATAAATCCCATGCATTCTGCACATCCTTTGTGAACATATAGCAAGTGTTTCAATGCATTGCAGGGTGAGAAATATAGCTGTTGGCTTTTGTGGCTAACTGTAGTTACCCTGGTCATCAACGGCAACTAAATTCATGACACAGGTTCGAGTCCCAGCCCCTTGACCTTGCTGCTTGTCTTCCCCCACTCTATCCCCATTTCCTGTCTGCTCACTTTCAGAAAATAAAAATAAATTAAAGGGCAGTAGTGCCGCAAAAAAAAAACCTATTTTGAACAGTTCTTTACTTTTCTACCACCACAAATGCTTGCGTGACACACTTGCTAACTCAGACATGCACATTTATGACTGTGCACAAACTTAGCCGTTTATGTTTTGGTATGTATTGGTGTAATGAATAGCTTCATTACGTATGCTGGAACACTTAAAATGCTGTTTTAAATATTGTTGAAAGAACAAATTACACTGTGAAAGAGATTGGAGTATTTTATTCTTAGTTTGTGGCTGTAGCTGTGACCATGTGTGACTTGTGTAACAGGGTCTTGTACCAGTATGTCTTCAGTGTTGGTGAATAAACACCCAGTGGGCCTGCACCTTTTCTCTGCCTCAAGCCTCCTGCCTTAATACGCTGCCAAGGGCCATTCTAACAATTGGTAATATAATACTTGGTTATATAATACTTTTTCTTCAAAAACTGACAACCGTCTTTTGTTTTTCTGAATAAGCCTAAAACCCATCTCAGGTATATCTGGTGATTTTTCTGTCTTCAGTATAATTAATATTTTTAATTGATTGTAATTTTAATGAAAACTCATATTAGCCAGATATATATGTAAATGCAAATATTGCGAGTACTTTTATTTATATATTGCTGATTAAACCTTAATAAACCTATCAGTTTGCATCGCATGGCCTTATTACATGTCGTTTTTGAAAAAGAGTGGAATAAATGTAAATTGAGCTACATCAGACTTTGCACATTTAGTACTTAGAGCAATAAATCCATTAGTGAATCTAGCCTTTTTACAGGATTTGTTGGTAATGATAAAAAGATAAAAAAATAAGGCCATCCCTATCCTTCAATCTAATGTGTTTCCCCCATGAATATTTCAGAGCGATAAAGACAGTTTGTTGTTGCCTTTAAGTGCATCTTTACTGTATGTGTGCATGAGCAGACTCCAGTCTCCTTAATTCTTTTTAATCCCTTTCTCTCTTCTCTCTCCAAATTTGCATATATCCAAATAAACCACAGAACAGTTGCTGCTTTAGTGGATCTGTGAAGTGCAGGGGCAAGTTCTGCTTGGAGTCTCTGTAATACATCTGCTTCCACATTAATGCACGTCAGCATGAAACTATGAAAGCAGGCACAACCCTTGATTCAACCCTAAACTCCCAAATCTGGCGTGTTGCGCAAGAAAAATGACATTAAATGACTTTAAATAGAGATCAGAATTGTGTAAAAGTAACCTCTGTAGGACTAAGGGAACTAAAGTAGTTATTTAAAAGGACTTCTCTTAGTCTATCAAAATACAGCTTACGTACATGCTTCAAAATAAGATATTTTGGCTTTTATAGGTTTACTTTTTGCAAAGCCAGGTTCTACAATTTTAGTGGATATAAACTAGGAATGAAAAAAAGGAGTTTGTCAGCTTTTTGATATAAAGCTCACAGATACAGTAGTTGTCAATATAAATATTTCCCTTTTATATGGTCTGATTATAACCAAGGTAGTTTCCAGATTCCAAATGGCCTTAAACTTCTGAACTCATAAACAAACAATTTCAAACAAATTGTTCAAGGAACAAGGCGATCTAAGCAATGCATAAATCGATAAACATTCAATAACAATCAGTTGAAAGGTTGTTGAGTTAGAAATCAGCTTACATTATCTTTATCATCAGCAGCAGACATCAGCTCTGGATCCAGCCTTTGTGTGTGCTTGTAGTTCAGGCTTTGTGGTGTAATATTTCAGTAATTTTCGCTAAATCAGACACTGTTAAGTTTTATCTCTATGGATCAATAGTGTTCCAAATATCTAGCTGCTTTTTCCTTTTCTTGTTTTCCCGTACTCCTTAGTTGCATTAATTTTTTTGTGAAGAGGATGTTTGATGTTAAGGTATTTTTTTAGGGTTAGTTTGTAGTGCTTCCTTCTTTAACTTCTACACTGTTTGCAAGGGTTTTAAATACAGTGAAATATTCTTCTTTTGAAACAATTTTCTTGCATAACTTATATAAGTTCTGTCAAATTCTTATATTGGACTAGACAATAATCAAGTTACTGCTAACGTACGTGCACATTGAAAGATGGAGCAAACAAGCTGTGGTGTCACTCAGTGTAGATACTCATCTAAACAAAAGTTGTTGCTGTAGAGAGACTCATACCACTACAAAGACGAAGAGGTACACTTCATGCAGAAAACTGTTCTAATACTTCTCAGCTCATGTTTTCATAACCAGCATCAATTTTACAACAGATTTTAATGACAGTATTCAAAACAGCACTGTCGCTGTTTTTGGCTACACCAATAAACCCTCACACCATAATTTTCCCCCGACCTGCTTTTATGAACATGTTAATCATGCAACCCAAAACTGTCACACATTTATCACAACATTGTGTATCTGTCTTGTTTTCCTAACCATTGGATACTATACCACACACAATTTAATCACGAGCTAAGCAAGGCTGTCACTCATTTTATTTTATTTTTACATAACCTTCCACATCATAATCTTCATGACTCTGAGGCTGAGTTTCTGCAAGTGGTACTGCGATGTTGCAGCACTGATCTAATATTTAATCACTGGGGACACTAATAGAACATTGAATTTTAATTCCCAGAAGGTCAGTTGATCCTTACGTATACAAAACAAAACTTGCAAAACTAAGAAACACAGCATCTCCTTCTTTCAACCAAATTCCATACACTAAACTAAATTGTTTTATAGGTGAGAAGCTGATACAAAGTTCCTAATCTTGTGGGCTTGTATAGCTTAAAGTCTTACTGACAAAAGGATTCTGTGAAATGGACAAACGTATAGCTCAGTCTAAAATCTCATGTGTAAGCGTGTGTAAGCACTGATCTACCTGGGTAAATATCCTCCAACAGGTAAAGTCACTACTTAGGCCATGGTTGGCTTACGCTTTGCTCAGTATCTTTCTTACTGAAAGAGAACTGACCAATGTGTCAGTTTCCAGAAGGTTGTAGTGCTGACTAGTTGTTTTTACCGTCCAAGGACAGAACAATAAGCTCTTGTTTCACAGGCATTTATATCAGTGTGTTTGATTGTTTTTTAGCCAGATATCTAAAGAGTAAAAGGTCATAGATATGTCTCCCAACTGCAAAAATCCAAACATAGGGAATTGACAAAAGCTTTCTAAACTCATTGGATCAATTCTTGAGTTTCTCTTTTGAACATACTGTTTCTACAGTATCAATGTACTTTCTACTTTCCCATCTTCTCTAACCAGAGGCTTTTAGTGTTCTTTAATTTTCTTTAACTTTTCGGTAAATAACAATTATTTATGAAACTGTTAACATTCTAGGATGTATAGAAATGACTGGGATGATTAATCCAGACATCATTTGTTAGACCATAAAAGACTAATATATTACATATCCCAAATGTGGTTTAGGCTCTCCTTTGGAATATAACAGACTTGTTTTCAAAGTTTAAGCCAGAAAGAATATACCAAGAAGGCAGCTGGTCAGTAAACGTCTGAACATGACAAATGTCACCATGTGTCATTTAGTGAGGCACATTGTATGATTATTAAAACAATTTACATAATCTGCTTCAAACTAAAAAATATTTTTAAAAGAACCTGGCACTGAAACAAAACAATAATCATAAACAGAATAATTACCACAGTTTTATAAGAGATATTGTTACTTACACAGAAAAAACACTTCACTGCCATGACTTTTGTTTTCCTGAACTGTTTATGGATTTTGGTAGAGCAGAAGCTTTCTTCTTGTAGTCCTGGTCTGTGCAACATTGTTGTTCAATGTTGGCGGATTCATGAATATTTAAATGTAGAAAGGCCGTTAGGTGCTTACAATTTGTTCTCGGTTCCTTCTGTACTTAGCTATTATTGCACATCATGCACTCTTAGTAATTTTTGGTCTGACAGTGGTCTATTGGTTTTGTAATGTTATTATGCCTGATTAGTATCAACAAAAGCTTTTTCTTTGCTTAAAAATAGTTTTTCTGTTGCTGTTGAATGCATTTGTGAAAGTGACAAGGTCCTCCATGTTATAATAGGCTTAAGTCACTGTAGTTTCTGGGTTGTTCCTGAGCAATATGACCAATTTTCTTTCATTTTAAGGGGGACAGTTTGGGTCAGATGGTTGAATCCAAAACATATGTATGTGTTCCAAAGAGAAAATAACATTAAACACACATGGAAACTGTTTTTGCAATTTGTAGAAGGAGGATGACTTTCATAAGGGATAGCATAGCATCAATCATAATGAAATTTCTGGACTATAATTAAATGTTGTCTCTGTGCAAGAAAACCAATGAAACAAACTCTATCAAACCTGATGGAGAAAATCCCCAACCAATTTAAACCTATGCCCCCAATTCCATTTTTTTTTTATCTCAAAAGAGTTTGTTGTCTTGACAACGGAGCAGTATAAATAAATCATTAAAATCCCAAAATGAATTACTTCATGCTGATGATCAGTATATCTGAACTTCTGACTGGTACTGAATGCCCCTTTTAAAGATACCCTCACTCTGTTTCTGTTACAAACAGTCAGCCTGACCATGCATACATGTTGATGTGCAGTTTTCTCTTCCCCCTCTTCTGTTCAGCACTCACAGATCTGAACTTGCAGTCGCACAATCTTTTATTGAGTTTTGATCCAACAATGCATGGTATTAAACTGATTAATGATGGGAAGTCCAGCAGTATGTGTGTCAGACTGCAATGCTTAGAGCTCTGAGGAACAGTCATTATGCAAATCTGATAGTACTTGATAGGGAGAGGATATACTGTCAGTTTCAGTTATAAAATTTCTGAAAAGCTGCGATGACACACATTAATCCGTTTTAGGGTCTTTTCTTGCCTTCCTGTGGAGTCTTTCCATTTTAAGTTCTTCAGAAGCTTGACCATATGCACAGAAGTATTTCCGATAGAAATGTATGTTTTACTTGCACTGTGATTGAGTACAAACAGTTTTGGATCACCAATCATTTGGAAAATATTTGCTAAAGTGAAGGTATGCTTTAAAAAACATTGAAACGTCATTTTAGAAAAAAGGTTTGTGATAGTTTGGCATCCTCTTTAAATTATTTTTGTCATTTTTGACTTTTTCTTGTAGTTTGCTATAGTTTTCTGTAAAAACAAAACCTGTTCATTCATTTGTTCATTCACAGTAGAGCAGAGACAACACAGTTTTATAAAAGATGCCTTTTTGCTTGAACCGCAACTCCGGGCTTTCTTATCATAGATGTACAGCTCAGATCCATTCCCTTCTGTAGCTGAACAAATATAATCTCATACACCTCCTTTTCTATGTTCTCGAAAAGTAAACATTGGGATGTATTATACGTCCTTCAATTAAGTGGAGATAAGGCTGATATAGTTTGATTTTGGCAGACAGGATGAGGGTTTTTGTTCAGTATTTACCTTTAGTCTAAAGCACTGAAACCAAACATCCCAATTCAGAATCTCACCGATGAGGATCAGGGCCAACAATGAAGCTGTGACAAGATCTTTAATCTTGAAACCATTCAGATAAATATATGTATATGTCAGTTCTTTCAAGATACACAATAGCCCATTACTGCTTTTGTTTGCTGTAGCAATGCACTGTTCTGACAAACAAAGCAGAGCTAGATTCAAATAAACATCAACCAAATGACAATTTATGTCAGTATCTAAATGAACAGGATACAAAACACAAGCAACATTTTATGGTGGATTCAAGTCTGGACATAATCCCACATGGGAAAGGTCAAAAGCTATGCTTGACTATACTGTAATTTATGTTAGAATGTGTTTTATTATGGTATAGTTTTTTTTTTTCTGCTTATAACGTCTGTTCATTTTAATGCAGCTTTTTATGAATGTCGGCTTAATGCAATATTTATTAAAGGTTTATAGTCTCTTTCTTGTTTAATTGATTTGGTGCTCTTTTCAATTTTATTGTTGAATTAAAATGTTTGAAACTGTCTTTGCTTTTAAAATTTGTCTAATCAGTCAATAAATCAATCAGATTTTATCCTGAGTACCTTTTTATACCGTCATAAATGAAACAAAGTGCAAAACAGTCGTTAAACAAGGTTAAGTTCAGTGCAGGCAAATGCGACCCATTTCTGATGTTATCATGGCAGTCAGAACTGCCCAATTCCCATTTGTCACCTCTAAAAAATCTGAATTGTGCCAGTTTCATATGTACTCAGATACATATGCAACAGTTTTCAAAGCATCTGCAGTCAGAACAGGCATGTCTGATTTAATCCGACTTTCACATCATTGGCCTGGCTCTGACTTCACATCCACACAGACTT
Organism: Girardinichthys multiradiatus; assembly: GCF_021462225.1. Classification (NCBI taxonomy): domain Eukaryota; kingdom Metazoa; phylum Chordata; class Actinopteri; order Cyprinodontiformes; family Goodeidae; genus Girardinichthys; species Girardinichthys multiradiatus. The sequence continues at coordinate 6,981,415 of NC_061817.1, read as the reverse complement.
CTCTACAGCAGTAGCAGTCACTGATCCACAAAAGGCCATTGTAATTAGCTGAGCTCTCTTTTCTCATATCTTTCTTCGTCTTGCTATGATGTTGTCATATTATTGTCGGCTCCTATCGCTCAACAACTTACTAATAACACATAGACGCTAGCATTCATTAGTACTTCCGCAAACAGTGTGCAGCTGGGTGATGTCTTCAATCCCCATCTGCGGGTCGCTTTGGGGTCGTGAACTGTTCAGATATAAGTCTCATGGCGGTCACATTTAATTAAGAGTTTGAACGACTTCTCCTAAAAAATCAAATAATAATCTCTCTCTTTCTCTCTCTTTCTCTCTAAAACAGTAATTACTCATAGACAGGTAAAACTGGTAGAACTTCATTAACAAGTACCCTCTTTATGAAGTTGTTTCAGCTAAAGCTGGTATAGCTTAACTATTAGAGCGTAGGGTGTCCAAACGTCCCGCACCTCCCCCCATCCCCCCCCCCCCCAACTAGAAAAAAGTGTTCTTGTTTATCTTTTCTTAACCAGATTAACTATTAAGTGCAAGTAAGTAACTTTCTTTTCCAGAGAAATAACTGTATTTTTTTAGGGGTGTCCAATAGTATTTTTGTCAGTCTTATGTTTTTTTTGGTTCCCCAAAAGACTCTGTTACAGTACAAACAATTTTTATCTACTTTTTTAAAAACTAATCCTGATTTTTAACCGTTCAGGTTTTATTTATAAAAATGTTTATTTATTTTTTAGTCAGCAGATTCCTGAAACTGGGGTTGAGCAAAACAAGCACGGAATGGGCAAAGCATTATAGAATTACAGAGTTGTGTAAATATATACAGAATTCATACATTTGCATATAAAGGCTAATTAGCATAGACCAGAAAAGGAGCACTCTTGGCAGATCTAAAGTCAACATTAAAGGTTTTTTTTTTTTTTTTTGCTGCTGTTGGTATTGTAGCAATAACAGTATGCAAAAATAATTCTGGGAAACAACTGTTTCTTTGATCATACAACCTTCACTCAGAAGACTAGAGCATGTCACTTATCTAATCCATGTATTTTGTGTAAAAACCTGAACAAGTTGTACAGAAAAATTGAAGGACTTCTCATTGTTAGAAAATGTTCCCAGCTAAAGGGCTATGTTGGTGTGGTTTCATCCTTCCGGTGTATTCCGTCTGCCTCTTAGATACTCTACATGCAAGCATCTCTCATTACTGCTAGATATTTCCTTTCCTTCACCATTTTAACGGTGTAATACATTGTTCTTGGTAAAATTGTTTCTGCCAGTTTGAAGGTTCAAGCATTAAATGCAGGTGTTCTCTAAAGGTCATGTATTGTTCAGCATTGTGAACATTACACCACATCTGATCTCTGTACAGGTTTTTGGGTGTCCCACCTGGAAGAGGAAGCTGTCCCCTAACAGGACCTTTACCTTTTGACCTCATCTACACAGACTACCATGGATTGCAGCAAATGAAGCAGCACATGGGGCTTTCTCTAAGGAAGCACAAGTCAGTCCACTTTATTTTCTCTGCTTTTTGTGCCCTCTCAAAAAATGTCTCATCTGCTTGTTCATTAACTTTTCTTTTGCCATGTGAGAGCTTGATCGAAGTTATATTTTAGCTATAATAATCACCACTAAGAGGACATCCATATTCAGAGGACCGTTAAAGCCAGGCAACATGCAGATATTTGCATCAGTAAGTGAACAGAATTACCTAAGTTTTAACTCCATTATAAAATGTGGTAAAGACACATTACTTCATTTATTTCCAACAACACAGATGCTATATGCAAAAGGTTATTGCATTGGTCTGATTATACTGTTGGGCATGTTTAAGCCAAAACAGCAGTCAAATTCATTATGTAATATCAGAAACAGATGAAAGCTGTTAATTTTTTGTTTTTCACTCATTCAGCAATTAAATAATACAGCACAAAAAGCAGAAGGGTAACTCTAAACTGTTGCATTGCTAATTAACATGTGATGACCTGAGAAAGCTTTTGTAGAACAGAAGTACTAAACCATATCCAAGAGCAGTGTTGTGATGGTTCATCTTTAATGAGAACATGTAAATACAGTTAAAATGATTTAGTTTATATTTAGCTCACTACCTAAACATTCTGAAGTACATTCACAGCTTCAAAATAAACTTGTTCTCTAGTTTTGTCTGAAATAATTTAAAAAGTCAATCAGTCAATCAGTCATTTTCTACCGCTTCTTCCATAGTGGGTTGTGGGGAAGCTGGTGCCTATCTCAAGCAGTCTACGGGCGAGAGGCAGGGTACACCTTGGACAGGTCGCCAGTCCATCACAGGGCAAGACACAAACAACCACACACACACACTCATTCATACACCTAAGGGCAATTTATAGAGACCAATTTATCTAAAAGTCATGTTTTTGGACTGTGGGAGGAAGCTTGAGTACCCAGTGAGAACCCGCACATGCACGGGGAGAACATGCAAACTCCATGTAGAACTCCTTCTGCAAAATGCATTTGTGAATTGAAAACCTTGCCAAATCTAGTCAACCAATGCCAAACAGTCATCTCATCGTATGGTGCATCAAATCAGCTGGCAAAACAAGGCTTGTCATCTTCTCAGTGCATAAAAATATGAAGATGAGATTCTGCAACCAGTAGAAATTCCATATTTCCACTCGCAGGGATTAACCTGTATCCTCCAAAAATGTAAATGATTGCCACTTGGCAATTATTCATGAGCAAAATCCACAAATGCATTTTCATCACAAATGTGGTGCCAATGCAAAGAAACAATTGAAATAAACAACTTTTCCAACAGTATATGATTTATTGCCAAGCAGCAGAGAAATAATGGAAACTGGTCAAAGTTAAATTCATACATATCCACAGAAGCTGCAACACTGTCCACTTTGTCAATTATTGATGTTATTCTGTTGTGAAAACTCAACAATGCCACTTGAATGTAAACAATATTAGAGAGGAGCAGCGGGGCTGAAGAGCCACATCTGGCTCGAGAACCGCAGGTTGTAGATCCTTGATTTAGGACCATTGCCTATTTCATGTCAGGCCTCTGAAAGCTCTCTAATAGAACAGTTTGCAGATTGACAAATGTAAGCTTTGGCTAATTCTTCTTGTCAAGGAAATCTGTGTCCCTTCATTTTTCAGCAATCCAACTGAGCAGCATGACATGGTGGAAACATTATGTGATACCAACTTAATTTTTGTCAGTAGTTTCCAGTTTGTGATCCTTTTCAAATACACTGTAATGCTGACTGGAGACCAATTGAGGAACATATTGGCACATTATCATCACCTTGTGGTCATTTGGTTAACAGCACATTGCTACCAGGTGACTGTTAAAAAAATACATTAACTTACCAATGCAGCAGTTACATTAACTTATTAGATTTGTGTATTTTGAGAGCTATTTGAATATTCAAAAGATTTTGCTCATCTCTTTGGAAAAGAAGAAATGTGCCCGTTAGTGCTCTTTAAAAAATATTTGCAGCTGCTAAACTTTTGACTCTTTGATTCAGCTGTGTAAAATGACTTCTACTGGAGACTTCAATTCTAGCTATTAAATACATTTAGGAAAAGATAAAAAACCTAAAACAAGACAAACATGGTCAAATTATAGTTGGAAGAAAAATAGAGGAAACTGGGTATGTAATAAAGTGCATCCTGTATTTCCCACTGATAGTATAAAATTATGCTGCAGCCTTTCAATAACAACAGCAAGTACTTACATTTTACCTCAAAATGTGAGCTACAAAATCCTCACCGCTCATAGTAAGCTTCAGCCCGAGGTCAGGTGATTAAACCAGCTTTCCTTAGCTGTCAGTGACAGAGTAACACTAACCTGTACAGGTTTATCACTGAGCTCTGATAAAATCTTCATAGATAAAATCACATCTGCTGTCTTTTGATCTCCTCCACTAAAACATTTCCACAGATAAAGTATTAATAGGTATTTTCTTCAGCTCCTTATAGATTCCCAAATGTTCTGTTCTATAATGCTCACGTAATTTAGTGACTATGCTACTGTAGTCAGAGGAATAATATTCATTCTTTGTTTGTCCTTTTTTTTGCCCTTATACTGTAATCAGACTTCTATTGGGGAATTAAAGTCAAATCCCTAGACTTCTATTCGGATTTGACTCCATCTAAGGAAAGTTGCACATTATCGTTGTGACAAAAAGTCGGATTTCAGGAATATAACCTTGAAGTGGCTCATTTATGTGATCATTATCAATAAAAGAGAGATATTTATTTCTTCCTATTACACCTCAGATGCCACATCCGAGTGATTGACACCTTCGGCACAGAGCCTGCTTACAACCACGAGGAGTATGCCATGCTTCACGGCTACAGAACCAACTGGGGTTACTGGAACCTTCATGGCCAGCAGTACATGACCATGTTTCGTATGTTAACACTAATTTTATCATTCTCTTTACTGTTACAACTGTTGTAGACAAACAGAATCTCTCCATAGTCAAATGTATCAGTTGTCAATAAATGTCTGCTTTAGTTTTTCCTGAAGATCAAAAAATCAAAGAGTTGTTGAGATGAGTAGAAGAAGACAGATGTAAGTGTTGCTTTATGTCCCTTGGAGTACAAAACAGATTGTGTGAGTGTAAACTGCCTCAGGCCATCACAGTTCATGCTTTGGGTCACCAAGCAGAGTTCAGCCATAACAGCTGGGCCTGCACAGAGGCTAGCATCTTCCTTCTTCTTGTTGCAATCACACTGAAATATACAAAAACACCAAATGTACACACCCATGATAGATTCAGTGAAACTCCTGGGTTATAAAACTTTAGGTAGTCTAAAATTAATTCAGGAACTGCAAGCTGCAACACCATTTCCAAATTATTGTTATCACCGAGACTGTCACTAAGAGATTTCAGCTGTCATCACAGCTTGGATCTTGACTGAAAATGTTGTTTCTTTCCCACCCACTTTACTGATCCATACTGTGTTTTAGTTCTTTTTTGTTTACTGTAATTTAAGGTTGTTTTCCTTTTTAAAACCTAAAATCTGCGATTGAAGTTTCAATCTGTTGGATTTCAGAAAGTGAGGACATAAAAGAGCTCCTGGAACCCTCCAAATAAACAACCTTAGTGCTTCTCAGCTTTCACCCAAGATTATTGTACAATAAAACTAATCAAAAATCATTATGACCTTCTGCTCTATGAAACATTGCTGCTGTTTTTTTTTTTTATTCCATTGTAAATTATAAGAACATCTGTATTTACTGAGAAATGAAATGGGTTTGGAGCCATGTATTAGCAATTACTGTGTTTGTCCTTGGCAGCCCACACCCCAGACAACTCTTTTATGGGTTTTGTGGCAGAGGAGCTGAATGAGACTGAGATGATGTTTATTCAGAGAAACAAAGTCAACAACATGGCTGTTGTGTATGGTAAAGATGCAGGCATGTGGAAGGTAAGCATGATGCCAACTATCAGCAAATAGCAACTTTTTCTTTTTCACTTTTGCTGGGATTTTGCCAAGCAGTAACTAAAGTAAAGGTCAGCACACTTTAACTCTTGTTACCTTCTGTTACAACCACTTTCCTAATTGTATTTTAATGTGATTTTTAGTAATAGACAAATAAAAAGTGGGGCTAGAATTTAAAGTGGAATGAAAATAATACATGGTTTTCACCCCCCTTAACTCTGAAAGCCCAAAATGGAATCCAGTCCATCTAATTGCCTCTACAAGAAAATCAGTCTGTGCATTATTAGTCCCTGAATAAGTACAGCTGTTATGTGAGGGTATCAAAAGTTTAAAGCAGTATTAGTTTATGAATCCCGGGTCTAATCTTTAAAAGTCACAGAGTTTATCAGAAAAGATGCCTTGAGCCCCAATGGTATTTCTGGAAGAACTGTAGATCAACAGGTCAGGAGGATGATTCTGTTAAAATTGACAAATGAGCAGAATGCCTGCAATGTAGTTTAGGTAGTCGAGCTGTGCAGCTGCTTCATATGTGATTGTTCTCACACTCTGCAGAATATATCGGGCATACCCTAACAATGATAATAGTCTATTTAAGCTGCAAATCATCTACTTCACTGTGCATTTAATGTGTTCTGCCTGCCTGCTGCTGCCGGCTTCTGCATGGCTCTTTTGAGCACTTCCACCATCCAAACAACACCAATTGGGTTCTGAGGTCCAAGGCCCTCTCTTCATTTCCTGACATGTGGATAACATGATCATGGGCTAGAGATGCACCCATTACTCTGACATGTGGAGCTACGTGGCTGTGGAGTGATGAGATTGGTACCTAGATGCCAAATTCAAACCAATACTATATTGGCTCATAAAGATATATTTAAAGATTTACATTTGAGTTCTCTAACTGAACTAGTAGTTGAGCTGCACTCCACAAATCTGACCTTAAGGGGAGAGTGGCAAGAAGAAAGCCATTGTTGAAGTCCCATTGGCAGTTTGCCCCACGTCCTGTAGGGGTCACAACAAACACATGGAGGAAGGTGTTCTGGTCAGATTCCACCAGAATTTCTCTTTCTAGCCTTTATAGAAATAATGGTGTAAAACATGATGAGAAATGATGGTGAAAGCATCATGCTGCAGATGTGTCTTCTTTAGTAGAGAAGGGAAACTGGTGGAAGTTGACAAGAGGATGGAGGGTGCTATGTGCACTGCAAGTCTGGAAGAAAACCTGTTAATATTGATAATATTAATGTATTTGTATAGGCTTTGACAATAACCACTAGGTTTATCAAAGAGCTTTACAGTTAGTAAAATAAAACAAAAGACATAAAACACAAGCAATAACACAGCATTAGGATGAAGAAAGGCTGCACCTGAGACAGGCAAAATTTCACCTTCCAACAAGAGAATGATAGTTATACAGCCAGAGGGGTACTCATGTTGAAATGGCCCAGCCAAAGTCCAGAGCTAAATCCATTTGGACATGTATGGTAAGACTTGAAAATGGATGTTCACATATCCAGTCTGACTGAGCTTGAGGTGTTTTATAAAGAACTTTGGAAAACATGTTCAGTCCCTGGATGTGCAAAGCTGGTGGAGATAAAACCAAGAATAGTAGCCATAAATGCATTTAAAGTATTTTTTTTTTGAGGCGTTAAATACAAATGGATTGACCAGTTTTTTGATTTTTATTTTGAAAAAAAGAATGTTTACAACCATGTATTATTTTCCTTCTACTTCACAATTATGTCCTACTTTCTGTTGGTCCATTCCACAAAATTCCAATAAAATAAACTGCTGTTTGTGGTTGTAAAATAACAAAATGTGAAAAAAACAAACAGTTATTAATACTTTTCCAAGGCATTGTATGTTTCTTAAGGCGAAATATTTGTAGCACAGCTCTAAAAGGTGCATTGAATGTGATGAACAATGTTTGGAGCACTTGCTTTCAGTAGCTGTGAAACACCCACAGGATTTTACATTTCCTGCATCCCTACAAGAATGTTTCTCCTCTAAGAATCATGTCTGAAGTGTGATGCTGGAAGAATACTGGTACTTGTTTAGAGTAAACTTTCCTTCCAAGCTTCTGGCAGAGTTTCTCACTTCTGCTGAAACTTCAAAGTGTGCTGCTGCCTCCCTCAGGGTTTGCTTTTATTTTTTACTTGAAACTGGCTACAGCTTTGTTCCTACATTGCCAAAGCCTTCTCTGTATCTCAGAACAGTCTGAGCAGCAGTGTAATATTAGTGAATCTCAGGGTTTGCAGTGTTAATGCCAGTGTACAGAAGGAACACTTTCCTCTAATATTGCTGTGCTTTACCCCAGTTTATAAGGCCACATTAGAGATTTGTTGATGTCTTAAAGACGATAAATGTTAAATATTTCATTGTTTCCTCCTAATAGCCCCTATTCTATTCACTTCTCTTTTTCCTGATTTTAATTTGTACTGCTCTTGATGTACCATACTGGATACATGATTGATGGACCCACATAGCTTCAAGTAAGTACTGCTGCTTGGTTATTGATTCTCCAAATGCTATAGTTCAAACCTAGAATGTTACAAGAAATTTTGATGCCCACATAAATTTGATCCACTTTAATGAGGCATCAGAGCAGATATAAGTCAAAGTTTGTTAACAGAATTTTAGTTCTGATCAGGAGTTTGCATTTATTAATTATGGGCATTAATGTCATATTCATTTTGGGCTTTTAACAATGTATTTGTTCCTCTTCATGGTGATATGACCATACATTCAACAACTGCAATCATTTTAAAAGCAAGATTCGAGCCTGCATTTGAATTTATTGTGAATTTTCTGTAATCCACATCTGATAATAACCATTATTACATATTTGAATGAAAAGGATTTTGGCATTACTACAGTTGTAGTAATGCCAAACTCCTAGCAGTAATCCACTCTGCTTACCAGAAATGTTTTGCTTTTTTTAACCTGTTTGGCACAGTTTCAAGAACTTACCCATTTTTAATATGTTGGAGGTTGGGGACATTCCAAAAGCTCAATGTTAACCTGCTTAATCCAATCCCAGTTTTGACCGGTGTTTGGGATCATTATCAAAAAAGTCAATTGTGTCCAAGTTTCAACTGTCTGGTTGTTGATTTGAGGTGAAGTGGTTGGATTCTGAGGTAATCCTCCTCCTTCTTCAACTGCTTTGAAGAAGGACATTACCCTAAGTTGCTTTAAATCAAGATTAAAAACCTATTTGTTTAGAGTGGCCTTTGTGCCATCTAAACATTGTTGGTTATGTTTTCAGTCCAATTTTCTTTCATTTTCTTATCCATCATTCTATTTTCTTCTCTTTTTTTAATTACTTCTGTTGTTTGATTTTCTGTATCATTGTAATGTTTTTCCTTATGTACAGCGACATGAGTGCCATTTTGCTGAAAAGCGCTATATAAATAAACTTGACTTGACTTTGTGCCATACACCAGATCAGCTCCACAGCCTATGCACTGTGTTTAACAGTTAGTAAAGTTTTCTTTAATATGTGGCCAAAAGTCTTTGTCTTTCTTGACCGTAAAACGTTCTCCATTTTGCGAGTCCATGTGGCCAGCAGCAAATTCAAATCATGCTTGAAGGTGTTGATTTTCTACTTTCCTGGTGGATAGTCTCTCAGCCCATGTCAATATTAAACTCAGCATTTTCCAGTTAATGGTCAGTTTCATCATTGGTGTTTCCTTAAGTGCTCCCAAACATCCTCACAATTTTTCTTTCATCTGAGTATGTAAGTTGGTTATATAGTTGAAACTTGGAGACAGTTGGATGTTCCAACTATCACCTTAATCTTATGGTATATCATGTTAAAAACATATTTTGCATGGAATAGAGTGAAAGCTCTGACTTTAATAACCATAATATTCATTGTCATCAAAGTAATTATGATTCTTAAAGACGTACGTATTGAATCTCCTTTAGTATGCATTTTATTATGTCCTTCATTAGCCCACACAACCATGGTTTTTATCGAGCATTTTGCTTGTGTGGAGCTCATCACTCTAGTTCCAACAGACCATTGATTTCACACACCCAACAATGAATAACGCAAAAGGTTAAAACATGCCAGTATTAAGTTTCTGGAACATCCTTTCCAGAGCCTCAACCTCAACCCTATGAACCTCTGAATGTTTCTGGCGATGAAGCCAACCAAATGAAATAAGAACTGTTATTCCTGATAATAAGAATGGTGAAATATTCAACCAGACTTATTCCAGAATCTTCTTGATGGCAACCATAAGTTTGTGTTTGTTCTGCTAGTTGACATTTATCCAAATATTAATAGGGTTCTATGTATACATTTTTGTCCTGTGTGGATTATTGAATTTTATAATAAATTTAACTTGTTAAACTAAATATTATTTTTTGAAACATGGCATGTCGCATGATTTTTAAGGGAAAAAAAGAATAAGTTCATCAATAAATGATTCATGCCTCTGAGACATAGCTCATTGAATCATTTGCAACATTTCAACAAAAACATATTTTTCCAGTAAAATGGTTCAAGTATATTTTCCTCACATTATACCACAAGGCATATACATTAATAATATTCCTTTGTAAAACTCCACAAATACTGGGTTAGTTACCAACATGACAATATTTGCGCAGACAAGGGTAAATCATCTTATTAGATCTGCTTCTTTCCTCATTTCAGACATTAAGACTTTCAAATTTTTTTCCATTGCCCTTTTCAAGTCACTGTGTGTGCAATTGTATGATCAGCTCATTTATACGGTCACAGTTGGAGTGAATGTAAATGTTGAATGTATTAAAGGCCATATGAATATCAGTGAAGTTGAAGTGTATTTGACAGAGAAAAACCGTAGTCTTAGGCTAACCCTAGCCTAAGACTTACATGCAGTCCCTGATTTGGTTTTTAAGGAAAACTAAACTTCAAAAATGTCTTACCAATATGTTTGTTTTATCACCTATTGACACCAAAATAGTTCTTATGCATTAACTCATATAACATTTGGTTGCAGATGTTCAATGCTAAACAAATGACAAGTAGTTGACCAAAAAATAGCAAAGTATGCTAAAATAATGCTGTTAAATTCACACAAGCATCTTAGCATTAATTGACAGCAGTGGTCCTCTTTCAAGAGCTTATGTCTCTTTGTTCTCTATCTTTAAGGGAAAGGAAAATGTCCTGGCAGTCCTTCATCATTACATGGAGATCCATGCTACAGTGTACTATGAGACGCAGCGCCCCCCAGAGGTCCCTGCATTTGTCAAGAATCACGGCCTGCTGCCTCAGCAGGAATTACAGCAGCTCCTCAGAAAAGCAAAGGTGAGTCTAAATTACTGATTTTTGGATTGTTTTGCTTTTAGTTATTCATGTGTGAATTTGGCTCGTAAATTGTGACAAGTGACCTGGATGTGAGCAACCTGATGTATTCACAAGAATTCTATTTGTTGTTTTTCTTGCAAGCTATTCATTGGATTCGGCTTCCCATATGAAGGCCCTGCTCCGTTGGAAGCAATAGCCAATGGCTGCATTTTTCTGCAACCTAAGTTTAATCCTCCTCACAGTTCTCTTAATCATGAGTTCTTCAGAGGGAAGCCCACCTCCAGAAAGGTAATATTATCCATGCTACTGTATCAATCAAAAGTAAATACAGCCTCTTTCAATTGCACATTTCACCACATCAGGACATGATAATTATAAATAACTATTTCCCTGTTTTCATTATGGCTTCATACGTTATCATAATTTTAATTTCTCATTCAACTCCACATTAAAGGCGCCTGTGGCTCAGTGGTTGGAGTAGTCATTGCAGCATCTTGACAGGTTGTTTTTACAGACAGGTTGTTGTAGATTAGCTGCATTGCTTGGGATAGTCTTGCTTTGTATACTCAGAATACAGATAAGTAAAAGCTGCTGGATGAAAAGATTAAAGTTTGATCTCGAAGCATTATGGTTTACAGTGAATGTAATGACTGAATGATACCTAGGTACCAATTATTTCTGATAAGCTTGAAGTGTTACAGCTGACTCAACCAAAACGTCAGGAATATAGTATTACATTTCTAGCTGAAAGTGAATGCAGGAGTATTCATGACTCCAACATCCCTTTGCCTGGCTTTCAGACGACACGGACCGACAGAGACTTCAAAACGATCAGAAATAAAGGTGGTGGAATAGCACTATTTTTCAACAACAGATTATGCAATCAAAGACTAGCTACTGTGTATAAAAATCTCTGCAGCTATCTCACCATCAGCTGGTGCAGACTTATAGGCCCAGGTGTTGCTAAAATAGGAACATAACACCAGACATTTCTGATGATATCTGGAGACCGAAACCCCATCTCTTTCTGTTCTACACGTGCAGTAATGACTAAAATATTTTCTGGTGTTGTAAATGTGAGGGACAAATTCAGCTTCTCTGTGTGACCTGCTTTTAGCAAGGAAGATCATATTTCTGGTCTTTAATTGTTCTGTGTATAAATCCATTGTTCAGTGGGGAAAATTAACTTTGTGGAGGTGGTCAAAGGAACCTAAAAAGTAACTGTGGGGATGTTTCCAGATTTCAGACAGGGATGCACTCTACAAGCCAACTGGAGATGATGTAAATACCATAAGTGAGTATTTGATTTACCGTCTAAACTTCTATTGGCCAACACCATGCCAATCAACACAGTGACATGTTCAACCAAAAGCAAACCCTGGATTCCAGTGACCTGTGAAGACAGCTTAAAAAGAAAAAGCTTTCCGGGAGGTAAATGGGGCATTATTGAGGGGTATACACAAACAAGTCAAAGAAAGGAATGGACTCAACAAGGAGGCTGACTGGTTAAAGGTGGAGAGCAAGCTCCAGCAGAACCGTGAAAGCCATGTATGGTCAAGGATGAAAAAGATCACAGGCTTCAAGCTAAAGGAGAATTAGATCAATAGAAGTCTGGATTGAAATTAATATTTTTTCTAGGGGCTCAGTTCAGGAAGAAGCTCATCATGCTTTTCTCCTGCCCCCAGCCAAACAGACCTCCCACTTTACCTTGACCTACAGCTTTCCTGTCACACCTCAACTATTTTAGCATCCACCTCATTCATGGATCTTGGTACTGCTCCATTGTCTCCAGTAACATCGGAAAATGTTCTTGCCTCCTTTGCCTTCCTCTCCCACCCGTCTCCAGCAGTCAGTTGAAGAGGCTGCAGCTCCAGTAGAAGCTGGCGTCAGAGTCCTTAAGGCGTTTACAGATTATGTAGAATCTTGCAGCAAATCTTTAACCAGGAGAAGGTACCATTGCTCTTGAAGACGTCCTGCCTTGTTCCAGTACCTAAAAGTTCCCATCCATCTGTCCTTAACTGCTACAGACTTGTTGGTCTGATATCACAAATTGTTATAGTCTGCAGAGACTCTTAGGGACTTATCCAAGTAGAAAAACAAGCACCTTTCAGGACCTGCTGCAGTTTGCCTGTTATCAGGCTTCTGGGAACCTTATACAAAACCCACTGACAAAACACTGTAACAATGTAAC